>NC_041052.1:446908-581908 GCF_900634775.1 Gouania willdenowi | reverse complement strand
TGCTCTACTGATGTAGAACTACTGACTATAAAATACAGACATTGTTCTTCCCTGATCTGTTAGAACTTTTGTCAGTCTGTAAAACTCCATGTTTTTCACATTCTGACTAATTATTATAGACAAAAACACGGCAATATTTCATCATTTCATCTCAAAATTTGGGATTTGCACGTTTGTGTGCTGTTTGTAAACCTGCAGCTTATCTCTAAAATGGCGACTTCCAGGTTGATGACGTGCCGTGAAAACCGTCTATATTGTCTGGATTCAGTTGCTGCTGGAGTGACGAGAACGTTTCAAAAACCACTAATGGATCAAACTCATTGATCAGAAAGACAAATCGAACGTTTGAGAGATGTGAAGCTGCTGAGGAACCATGAAAAGATAAAAAGAATAAACACGTACAAAAAAATCATGTGTGGAGGCAAAAACAGGAACTTTTAAAGCTTCCTTTGCTTTGTAACATATGAAAGATGATTAATGAGTCATTCTTCAGAGACCACTGGAAAGAAAACAATAATCAATAACACACATGGTGTTTCATTTGTGACCATATGATGATGAATGAGTGTTCATGTATTCATTAGGGCGGTTGGCCCCATCACCTTTTAATTCAGAAAATGACTGTTTAACAGTTTAAAAATCAATAAGAACATTTCAAATCTGCTGTAGAAACATTAAATTAACAATAATATGACTAAAAATCATGAAATATGGTGACAAGAGGTTAAAAGTGACAATAATGTGTCAACATATGTGACATTAGGTGTAAAATTGATAGAAAGGGTTTATAAGTGCTGAACATGTCTGGAACGTGGAAACAATTTGCAAGTCAATGAAATGTGATGTAGAAGTGTCAGAAATGGGAGAAATGTAGCAAAAATACATTAATAGGAGCAAAAATATGGCAAGAAATAGTGATGAAAATAGGTTAAAATATGGTGAGTTTGGTGGAGTTGTAGAAAAATGGGTAAAAATAAGCAAAAATTGGCTCAAATTCTTCAGAAAATATTTTTAGTTTCTTGAAGGCATCTCTGGACCCACTCCCAGGGTCTTGCACCCCAAATGGGGTCCTGAGCCTAAGGTTGAGAACCTCTGCTCTAAAGGACGAGATTTGGCCCCCGGGCCTTGAGTTTGACACATGTGATCTAGTTATATTTTATTTTATTTTAACTTTACATGATGGCACACACACACACACACACACGCACACACACACACACACACACACACACACACACACTCACGCACGCGCACACACACACACACACACACACACACACACACACACGCACACACACACACACACACACACTCACGCACACACTCACGCACACATGCACACACACACACACACACACACGCATGCACGCACACACGCACACAGAGAGACATCTGGAGCTGATGTTCATGTTCCACACACTGCCTTTGATTGTGTTATAAACTCACAGCTGGAATCCATACACACACACATTATGTGTGTGACACACACACACACACAGGACTTTTCCATGTAGGGTTTTCATTTTCCTTTGACGTGTTTAAAAAGGCGGCGTGCGGCCGTGAAAAGCCCTGATGTGTTTACATGATGGGCCGCCTGGTGTGAGGTGTTTAATGCTCAGCTATAAATTATACACAAACACATACTGTTCACCTCCAGGAACAATCAATAGCCTCTGGTCATTGATCCAATGTGATGCTTTGATTATAAACTCTTTTTATGACACTATTAGACTTTAAAACACTTTTCTACTGATAAATAGTGAAACTTCATGTTAATCAATTATATCCACATTAGGACATCAGGCTCAATTAAAGAACATGACACGTTCATTTCTACTAATTTAATCTCAACATTTCTAATAGAAAAACCTGCAGACGTCACATGGAAACTTGTGCTCAACCGTTGAGAAAATAAGTCTTAACACATCAGAGCATGTTTTATCACCTATAAAAGATCATTTAATGTTTAGAACAACACAATAAAGCTAAGATGCTCTCACTCAGTTTCAGTCTAAGTATTATTGTTACTGATTTACTCCATTTCAGTGGAAAAGCAGGGATGGTGTCAACAAACAAACAAACAAACAAACAAACAAACATCTAAACTCAGATTAAAACCATGTTTATGTGCTGTTACCATACAATAAACTCCTATTTTTTTAGTTTAAAGTCACTGTATAACCCTCCAAAGGTTTGAAACCTGAGAGCGTGAGGATGATGTCATCACTGACAATAGGTGAGGTGTGGTAGGAAACATAAGGTTCACCATGCGATGCAGGGCCATGGGTTTCACACATACTATACACTACAAACTAAATGAGTATATACTGTCTACTATATATATTAAATGAGTACTTAGTGTGTTCACATTAGATAGTATGAACAGTTTGAGTATGTGAGAAATACCAGGATGTATACTATATGGGGACATTTATTAAGTATGCACAATGTACATACTACTCATACTCAACCGTCCCATGATGCATTGGGAGCTGAATGCAAAATCTAACATCCCCTTTTCAAAATAAGAGCATCTCTTCTTCTTGTCCATTATTATTATTATTTTTTTTTTTTTTTTTAACTCTTTTGTAAATAGGGCTCTTATTTTGAAATCAGCAGTGTAGTCAGTAGCACAATGGAGGGTCTCTGAAATGTGTGAATGAAATGTGTCTACGTGAGTTTTATAAATCAAATGAGCACATGTTGATATTCTACTTGGTCACTTTCTCACTTCAAATGTTTTCAGAACTTTCAAAATAAAGGTGGAAAATCAACAGAGATATTTAGCCTCAGTGTAAACAAGGTTTTTTAACACTGGAGGTTCCAGTATATAGTAGACAGTATATACTATAGTATACAATAGACAGTATATACTATAGTATACAATATATATATAATATATATTTTGCCTTTCATGGCCAATCCACCAAGCTGCATCTCCTTCTCAGTGGACTCTCGGAAGAATTCAAAGTGACCCGCTCTAGAGAGGTAATGATGTACATGGACTCCGCAGATGTTAAGGTTTACTACATGTTTACTACACGTTCACTACGTTTACTACACGTTTACTACGTTTACTACACGTTTACTACGTTTACTACACATTTACTACGTTTACTACACATTTACTACACGTTTACTACACATTTACTACACGTTTACTACACGTTTACTACACATTTACTACACGTTTACTACGTTTACTACATGTTTACTACACGTTTACGACGTTTACTACACGTTTACTACATGTTTACTACACGTTTACTACACGTTTACTACGTTTACTACACGTTTACTACACGTTTACTACACGTTTACTACACGTTTACTACATGTTTTCTACACAGTTACTACACATTTACTACATGTTTACTACACATTTACTACATGGTTACTATTTGTTTACTACACATTTACTACATGGTTACTATACGTTTACTACACATTTACTACATGGTTACTACATATTTACTACATGGTTACTACATGTTTACTACATGTTTACTACACATTTACTACATGGTTACTACACATTTACTACATGTTTACTACACATTTACTACATGGTTACTACACGTTTACTACATGTTTACTACATGTTTACTACATGTTTTCTACACAGTTACTACACATTTACTACATGTTTACTACACATTTACTACATGGTTACTACACGTTTACTACATGTTTACTACACATTTACTACATGGTTACTATACGTTTACTACATGTTTACTACACATTTACTACATGTTACTACATGTTTACTACATGTTTACTACATGTTTACTACATGTTTTCTACACAGTTACTACACATTTACTACATGTTTACTACACATTTACTACATGGTTACTACATATTTACTACATGTTTACTACACGTTTACTACATGTTTACTACACATTTACTACATGGTTACTATACGTTTACTACACGTTTACTACATATTTATTACATGGTTACTACACATTTACTACACATTTACTACACGTTTACTACACGTTTCCGACACGGTTACTACACGTTTACAACACATTTACTACATGTTTACTACACATTTACTACGTGGTTACTATACGTTTACTACACGTTTACTACATGGTTACTACACATTTACTACACTTTTACTAAATGTTTACTAAATGTTACCACACGTTTACTACATGTTTACTATATTGTTTTGATGTTTCCAGGAGTCTCATCTAAACAGAGATTGTTTCAAAAATGTTGTTGTGTGAATGTGGAACTTTTTAAAAGTAAAACGTCATGTAAACAGGGCTTTAAAAGGTAGAAATGTTCTCAACCTGAGCTCCAAAGTCCCACAGCTGGTCCCAGAAGAGGTGATGAGGGCCGTCACTGGTATTCAAACCATGTCCTCATTGGTTCACTAACAACACCAGAGTCAAAACTAAACAAAAAGCCTCTGTGGGACAGCTCAGCCACAGCCGCACGCAAATCATCAGCTGTTCTCACACACACACACACACACACACACACACACACACACACACACGCACTAGTGCTGCTAAGTGAAATGAAAGTGGAATCATCTATTTGTTGCTGCTTGTTCACTTGCTGAGAGCCTCTTCTCTCTCTAAAGGATGATGACCTGCTCAACACTAAAATAGCCACCTGCCCCCCCCCCTCCTTGTATAAACTCAACTCAACCATTTGTTTTATTCACTGAATTCACAAATAAATGAGGCATTTGCAAACCAAATGAGCTCCTGTGGCAGGCTGTAGCAGCCCAACTAGAGCACAGGCTAATAGTGAACTAAACAAATGATGGGGGGGGGGGGGTTCCTGATGACAATTGAGGCGACGGGCATTTGTTAAGTAAATCAGGAGGCCAGGAGCTCATGAGCCTTCATCATCATCATCATCATCATCATCATCATCATCAGATCAGAATCACTATCTATCTGTCACGTTAACATTCTATCAGCTTTAGGTTTATATGCATACAGAGATAATTACATAGCATGATTGTTAGCATGGGATTAACCAATGAGGTTCTAAAGCAGTGGTTCTCAACCTTTACAGGCCACAACCCTCCAAAATAATGGTCCCAGAGAGCAGGGACCCTCCAAAATAAAGGTTCCATAGAGCAGGGACCCTTCAAAATAAAGGTCCCAGAGAGCAGGGACCCTCCAAAATAAAGGTCTCAGAGAGCAGGGACCCTCCAAAATAAAGGTTCCATAGAGCAGGGACCCTCCAAAATAAAGGTTCCATAGAGCAGGGACCCTTCAAAATAAAGGTCCCATAGAGCAGGGACCCCCACTGTAGCTGAAGGTGGTTGAACACAGACATGAACATTGAAGAACAGTCATGTGGAGACAGGACACAGCATTGTTGATATTAATATTATTTTGATGTATAAAAGCAATGAGAAGAACCTAATTTGTATTTTTATTGATTACTGAAAATGAGAGCAGAACAGTTACCATCCTGTTAATAGATCAGTAAATATGACCTTGTCTGACCTTAGATAAATAAATATTCTCTAAGTGATATTTATGAGTCTGAGTCCACGTCGTTGTTCGTCCATCATCACTGTGTGAAACACACAAAGACTCACATTAAAGAATCATCTCATGGTTGGATTCAGAGGGGGCGGGGCCTCAGGAGGTCACTGGGGGTCACTGCAAAGGTCAACAAACACTAGTTAAAGACAAAATGGGATCAAATAGACGCACACATGTATGGACGCTGGTGTGTGAGAGAAAAGCTGAGATAAGGACTGGACCAGTCTGAGCAAGGTCAGGGGTCAGGGGTCAAAGGTCAGGGGTCAGCGTGGGGCTGAGGGTCGTCCTGTGTGAAGTGAGCCGAGTTAAGGAGGGATAAGTGGAGCAGAGAACGCCCTGAGGGACTCCACGACCTAGTTTCTATCATCACAGCTCAGCGTTTATCACTGTTTGTTGTTGTCAGACACGTTTCATCTGAATATGAACCTAAGGATACCGTACGTCTGTCCCACTGACGGGAACACATGGAGTACTGGGGGGGGGGGGCAGAAACTATGATTGTCTGATCATTTTAACGTCATTGTGTCCTTGTTTTCAATATCAGTTCAATTCATCTTAATAACTCTTCATTTTGGAATCAATTATTTATGTAATTTAGAGGAATTTTGTACAAATGCTCGTGAAAAATTGCAAGACTTGTGGAATAAGTTCTTTCCAGATTTCTACAACTGGATTATTTGGTCATTTACACAATAATGAACGTTTTCTGTCTTCTTTACTTTGTGTTGTATATGAATGAGTTTAAAGGAGGAGGAGAGGAGGGACACACCCTGCTGTGTAATAACAACACTGTAAACACTGACCCCTAATCAATGACATTATGTCACATGACCAATCCAACATGGCTGACACACATGGATTCAAGGTAGAAAACTGTTCCATGAAATGTTTTTATGAATTAAAGTATAAATATTGTGTTTATTTGTAACACATTTTATGTTTTATAAATGATTAATATATAACAGCAGATTAACAGAGTGTGAGAACAACCTGATTCTAAACACACACGTTCAGTTTAACGTGTGTGTGTTTGTGTTGCTGTGTGTGTGTGTGTGTTTGTGTTGCTGTGTGTGTGTGTGTTGCTGTGTGTGTGTGTGTGTGTGTGTTTGTGTTGCTGTGTGTGTGTGTGTGTTTGTGTTGCTGTGTGTGTGTGTGTTGCTGTGTGTGTGTGTGTGTGTGTTTGTGTTGCTGTGTGTGTGTGTGTGTTTGTGTTGCTGTGTGTGTGTGTGTGTGTTTGTGTTGCTGTGTGTGTGTGTGTGTGTGTTTGTTTGTGTTGCTGTGTGTGTGTGTGTGTTTGTGTTGCTGTGTGTGTGTGTGTTTTCCCCACTAAACCCACGTTACTTTGATTGACAGCTCAGACTTCCCTTTATCCACCACAGGCCCCGCCCCTCCCGGTGCTGCTGCTCGCTCATTGGCTGCTGGCTGCAGATCTCACCGAGGTCACCAGACCAGTGGGCGGGTACTAAGCGGCTATTGGTCAGCTTCACCGCACTCATCAGGGTCCCCACGTGGAGTGACGGCTGTGATTGGTCGGGCGCAGGCTAAGGGGGCGGGGCGTGTGTGAGTTTCGGTGAGAGCGTGAAACCGCGTGAGAAAGTTGCCATTGAGGCGCAGCGGCGGAGGACGAAGGACTAACATGTAAACACGGTAAACACGGTAAAAACACGCACTTCCGGCTTCTGTAGACTGCGCGTGTGGATGAAGCTGAGCACGGGACGGTAAACACGGTGCTTTGAGGAACTTTAACGGCTCTGTTGGACCGCTGTGGACCCGGTACCGGACGGACTCATCACCTCCATCTAACGAGCCTCTTCCCGGGTTTTTACGGTCATTTCCGCCGGTGAAGCGCGAGGACACACGCACCGGGGACGGAAGCGGGTCGGTCTGTGGACCAGGACCAGGAGGTTTAGGGGTTTATTGATGAACCACCGGCAGAGTGAGGGTCACCGGTGGCGGATGGATCTGTGTTTGTGACCGGATATCTAGTCCCGTTAGAGGACCCCGCGGAGGAAGATGTTCCCCCAGGGCCGACACCCGGTAACACACACACATTTTTAAATGTGATGTTATGGTGTGCTATTACAACTGTGATGTTTGTTTTTGTGTAAAGCATTTTGAATTGTCTTGTAAAGGTGCTATATAAATAAACTTAACTTGTGTGCGTGTGTGTGCGTGTGTGTGTGTGTGTGTGTGTGTGTGTGTGTGTGTGTGTGTGTGTGTGTGTAGGCGCCCCACCAGGCTCCAGGTCAACCCTTCAAGTTCACCATCCCAGAGTCCCTGGACCGCATCAAGGAGGAGTTTCAGTTCCTGCAGGCCCAGTACCACAGGTTGAAAACTCCTCCACTCATTCATTCATGTTCATCTCCTCCTCACTCATTGGTCTACTACATCAGTGGTTCTCAAATGGGGGTACGCGATGGCTCTACAGGGGGTATTTGAAAGAGAGGAAAATTAACAAATGAAAACATAAAAATATGGAAATTTGTAATGTTTTTTTTTTTTTTGGAAAAATTATAATGATAATAAATATTACCAACAACTAACAAAACAACAACAGGACCATCTATAGGGGGAATAAAGGGGAGAGATTTTTGGGGTCCATCCATAAAGTCAGTAAAATGATGGTCCATTGTTCTATGAATCTGTGATAACCACATTTATTTATTCATCTGAATAATATCCACTGTTATCCAGGAACGTTTATTATTTTTATAATCATCTTAAAGATGGAAATCCTGGTTTTAATCAGAAATAAAATGGTTCAAAGTGAATAAAAATGGTGGAAAAGGAGGTGAAATGAGATTTTAAAACCCACAGAAATTGATTAAAAGTTGTAAATTAGAGTGGATAAAAACAGACAGAAAAAGTGGTAAAAAAGGTTCAAAGTGTTAATACTGGAACAATTAGTTTAAACTGAGGATGCACCAAATATATTCAGCTGAATATTGCCAAAAAAGCCACATTCGACATGAGTAAAAGCAAGGTAAAATAGTAGCGTGTGACGCAAAGACCTGATCAGTCAACATGCAGTGACGCGGTGTGCGACGCACAGATTTCTTAAGCATTTTATTTGGGACTTGACATACAGGCACATCCGCGTTAATGGAATCAACCAATTTAAACCATTAAAAGCGGAAATGGACAGAATCGGCATGAAACGCCGTCACCGTGGGGCAAAGAAGGTTTTTTTACGGGGAAATGTTTCTGGGGACCGGTTATTATGTGCACCGCCCCGTGCTGGCTGCACTAAACAACACAAATCATCACTGACTCCTAAACACAGAGCCTCCTGTGCCCGTTTAACTTTGCTGTGCCTTTAATGCTCCGGTTGTTGATCAGCTTTAATCATCTTCACTTGCTCAGTGTTCGATCTGTTGTGTCTGACTAACTAAGAATAACTCAGTCCGTGTTGTTCTTTTTATTCCAGCTTTTAGTCCGTACCTCGTAGCTACACATTCACAGTCAGCTAGCTACCTCAAGTACAACTGTTTCAGTGGGAACTTCTGGTTTACAAAATAAAAGTCCATTGGAGCAAGTTATTAGAATGTTATATTATAACAACATCTCATCAGAGCTACAGAAGATAGGATCATTTAAATTAGGTTAATTTAAACTGAGTTGATCAAAACTTAATCAATAAACCTGATCAGATTCAGTAAATCATTGATCCCTGAGAGGAAATCAGGTGATATTAATGCTGATCTCACATCTTTATGACATATAGATAATTAAAAAGGAGCAGTCAGAATAATTCATGTCACTACAACTTATATCTACCTTTTAATGGTATTTTACAGCTGATCAATATGTTCTACTTTAGTCTGTTTCTCCTCTAAGGGGCAGCACGTGTGAGTGAGTTCTGTAGATAAAGGTCTGGGTGAGAACACACTCAGTGATCATCTAACTGAGCTTTACTTGTTCTGAGAAGTAGAGAAAGAAACCACTCCTAAGATGAGTATTTTATTATAAGATATAAAAGTCACTGAGGGAAATGAAATGAAAGCTGCTAACTCCTTATAGACCTGTACTAAACTGCTATTTATTTATTTATTTATCATACATACAGTTTATTTTCTGAACATAATCAATGATGAAGTGCCTCTTTGCACTGTTTTTTATTTGTACATTACTGGTATTGTGTGTTTTGCATTGAGGGGGACTGTGGTCTCATTCTGTACTTGGTATGATTATGAAATGACAATTAAGACTTTGCTAAAATAACAAATATATCAATCTAGACAATATTGTAATCTTCTGTATCACTACAATATAAATCTGGATCTATCTTGAATCTTAATATATTGCCCAGCCCTACATTGTTGTTTCTATTTCTGTGGAATTCTTTTTTCATGTTTGTTTAGTGTGAGAACAGGAGAAGTGCCGCTATCAACAAAGAGACACTATCTGTGGCTCATATTTTACAGCTGGATCAATTATTATTACTGTTTTATTATCATCTTAATTTTTTATTTTTTTCAGCCTCAAACTGGAGTGTGAGAAGTTGGCGAGTGAGAAGACGGAGATGCAGAGACACTATGTGATGGTGAGTGTGTGTGTGTGTGTGTGTGTACGCGTGTGTGTGTGTGTACGCGTGTGTGTACGCGTGTGTGTGTGTACGCGTGTGTGTGTGTGTGTACGCGTGCAGTCCTAATGAAAGGAAGAAACTAACGTAACACCTGCTTTCTGTCCATTCATCTTCATCTGAGCTGCTTTATGTTTATTCTTTAGATGTTCAACCAACAGTGACATTATACAGATTTATCCTAAAATTAAAAAAAACTTAAACTCTTCAATGGATTTTTTTTTTATAATTTTAGCTGAATATTTGTAATTTAAGGTCCATGAATTGTTCTTTAGTTGTTTTGTTTATACCTCCTTTAGCTAAAATTCACCTCAGTTAACCCCAAGTGTGTACTTCTATTTAAACCAGTTCTATGCTGATGTTACATCAGTGACAAACAAAGCTCAGACAAACTTTATTATTCAATATTCTCACTGTAAATGTTTAGTTTGATCTGATCAATACTTTATAGATATGGATAATATAGTGAGGGGTGTGTCCTTATTTTTTTTCTGTTTTCATTTTCCAATATGTCTATAACTCCATCCCATAGAAAGGTAAATATGGTATAGTAATAAGCTCCACCCACTCTCTCAGAATATAGAAATAGATCTGCTATACATCATATCTGGTGGACATGTCAGCTCCTCTAAATAGTCACAAAGTCAGTGTGTGTTTGGGTCTGGAACATGTTTGGGTCTTCAGTAAACTACTTAGCATATGTCTCAGCTCCCTGTAATGTGATCAGCTTAGAGCTATGAACATAGACTGTTCACATCACTAATGATTAGTCACAGTACATTGGTTCTAGGCTCACACGCTCTGGAAATATGAACATGTATGGGTTTTTTTTTACTATTTTCATTGGTCCATAACTGTATTCATTTATAGTATAAATATTACTCTTTATTGTCACAAAGTATTCATCCGATCAATCTATATTTTTAAAATATATTTTGATTTTTTTAGACAGAAGTGTGTGTGACGTGTTGACCTAATAATGTATTTTGCTAGTCATAGATTTTCTAATATAGTGGTTCTTTTTTGTCTCTCTTACTTATGAATCCCCTCTTTGTCCCACCACAACATTTAGCTCAGAATGAAACAGCTATAGATCATAATGATGGAATGAATAAGTGATAATTGAGGCTGAACGATTAATTGCATTTATGATATTATCGTGATATCATAAAACACGATTTTTCTAATCGCAAAGGCTGAATTATTTTTTTTAACATTCGTATCGTTTCTGTTAACGGTATTATTAACGTGACGTTAATCCTCAAACCTCAGACAAGCATTGATACTATCTGTCAATCCTTCTTAAGAACCCACATGCGGCGCTGACTGATGGGAGGGGCTACTGTAGACAGTGCTCGCCTCGCTTCATGAGTAGGCGTGTCTTTAGACTCTATCCACACATTTATTATTGTTTTCAGCCAAAAAACTGCACATTACAGTAAAACACATGAATATTTAAGCAGCTATTGTGATTTAGAGTCAGAAACGTGTGTGTGACGCTGCAGTGCGGGGTTCTCCACTGCTTAGCCTTTAGCCTAGCCGCTAGTCCTCCGTGGCAGTCACGCTTCTGCCGTCTGTCACGCCCCTTCCTATTTTTGTGTATTTTGATCCTGTGTGTTTTTCTCTCATTTATTGTGTTTTAATACGTACATTTCAAAGATTTTAAACCTGTAAAAACACTAGAGGATCTGTTCTTTATTCTTTTTCTAACGTGATGTCCATTGTGTGTTCTCAGTACTACGAGATGTCCTACGGCCTCAACATTGAAATGCACAAACAGGTATGAATGCTTATTATTGCTCGTTTTTCTTCCTTTATTATTATTCATTATTATTATTCATTATTTTTGATGCAAGTTTGTGGGTGTGTGTTGGTTGAAGTGTCCTTGTGTGTGTATATATATATGTGTATTACTGTATGGTAGAGATGGGCGACTTATATCAGAGCAGGGGTCACATTATCAACATTCATGTCAGCATTTAGAAAAAAGACCAATGTGAGCATTAATACAGGAAAGAACAAAGCGTTTTGTCTTTTAGTTTTTAGACATTTTGTGTTTTTAAATTCATTTTTGTCTATTTTCTTGTCAATATGGTGAATTATTGCTACCCTTTTCAATCCGTCATGTGTTATTGTCATTTTGTCTTTGTTTCTGTCATTTCGTGCAATGTCAATAGCATTTTGGGCCTTTCCTACGAAGCTCGATAATTTTATCCTGGATTTATCTTCGTTAGCTTCACCTAACCAAACAATATCCATCAGACAGAAGCTGTCCTATGAATCTGGATTACAACTCGCTAAATTAACCATGTAATTTCAGCCTGGCTACGTGCACACTCTAGTGACAGAGGAGGAGATTACAGCGTCAGACCAATCACACACGGAGGAACTGTAAAACGTCACAATTGAGGAATAATTAAAAAAAAATATGAAGAATTAAAATACATAAATCAGACAAAAAAACAACACTGTTGCTGCCGTAAAAGCAGAAAGTAATTAATTCAGGAATTGATGAGCGTTAATGATTATAAGCAGAGAATAAACAGACACTGATCACTTAATCTTTGACCTTGTCTGTGTCTCTGATGCTGCGTTCATACAGATCTACATCATAAGGTGGAATATATTTATATTTTATATTATCTACAGGACTGAGGCTCTCAGCGTCACCACACCATACATTAAGTAATTTATTAATTTATGGGTCTGAATGTGCCCGATGCACGCAGGTTTTATCAGCTGACTGATGTAGGTCAGTCTATCAGATATAAATCTATGTTTCTTATAGGATGTGATGGTAAATAAAGGATAAATATTCTCTCTCTTGTCAGCATTACATCAGATCCACACGGAGACGTGTTTACGATGATCCACCTTTTATTGGACACTTCTTTTTTTAAGAGATCTGATTGGTCAGGAGGCGGGACTTTAGTACTCTCTCAGATCCTAGCCAGAACAAAACCTGGTCCAGACCAGATTAGCATTTAGCCTAAGTTACCATTGTGATATAGCTCCGTAAGACGTTTGCCAGCTTCATAGTCCAGAACACACTGATTACATCCCTGAGGTTAGCGTGATAAGAGGACATCTAGCTTTGTAGTACAGGCCCTGTGTGTCTATCATTTTTGTTTACTTGTCATTTCCTGTGTTTTTAGAGTTTTGAGCAATATGTTGGGCTTCATATTACTTCCAACCTCATGAATTACAATTTGTTTTGGTGGCCGCACAAAATCAGACCAGGGTCGCATGTGGCCCCCGGGCCGCCAGTTGCCTATGGCTGCTGTAGGGTATGTGTGTGTGTTACTGTAGGGTGTGTTTATATTTGTGATCGATGGAGCGCTGTCTCCATTTCCCCGGTTAGGGCAAGCCGGCTGAGCCCAGAGGCAGAATGAATGGCTCTGTAGATTGATTGGTGCTGTCTGGGGGAGCGGCCCTGCTTTATTACATTAGGGGGGCAGGATTGTGGGGTGGGGTTGGAGGTGGGTGGGGGTAGAGGTATCGATCACCGCTCTGTGCTTTAGAAGCTTGAGATAGCTAACAGACAGTAAACACACACACTCGTGCATTAAGCACAAACACACATTGTTCCCATAAGGAACAGAAAACAAAGCGTTCACTAGTAAATACAGCGTCTATCGACCAGTCAGAACACAGGATTAGCTCTGCTTCATCTTTGTCCTCTCCTCCTTTTCCTCCATCATTGCCTTCTCTCCTAATGCATCGTTGGGCGTCATTTGATTTTTGTTCCTGCTTTTGGAACGTCTTCACTCATATTTTTACATCACATTAGACAAGGAAAAGATTTAAAAAATGACTCCACAAACCCACAGTACTACAAGCAAAGCGACAATAGAAATACACAAAAAATACTCCAAAAAAATGCAACACAAATACACAATATTACTCTAAAAGAGATGCATTTTACAAGAACATTACACAAAAAGACAACAGAAATGCACATATCATATGCACAAAAATATGTTAAAATACACAAAACAAGATTACAGTAAAATGTACTAAAATTACAACACTGCAAAAAATACAAGAATTAAAACAGAAAATGGACAGAAGTATAAACATGCAAACATTTACAGACATATTACACACACACACACACACGGGCACCGACAAATGGAACAAAACTGAAAATATGTTATCGTCAAGCTGCTGCTTCAAAACTACCATGAAAATAAGTGTGAACAGTTCTTATTATGTGGTCTTATGTGTTGGAGCCCAAAAGAAAAGGTTTGTGTGCTTTTTCTTGTAGACGTGAATACGTCACATTTTCCCCACGTCCAATCAGAACCATTTCACACCCACAGACCTGAAGAGGAATTGATTAAAGAAGAACCATTGAAACCTCAATAATTCACAATTACTCTTTCCATGTAAACATGACACTTTAATTCCAAATAATTGAATTCATTAACAAACATCATGTAACTGTGGCCACTGCCTCGTTATTTTAACTTTGTTCAGAACGTCTTCACTCTTCTTTTTACATCATGCTCCTTTGTTTTCACAGGCCAAAGTTTTCTCGGGGGTGGGGGTGTGGGGGCTCAGACACACTAAAGCTTCAGGGGGGTCATTAGCTTGGGGGCTTCTGTTGTCAGAGCAACAAGCTTCTGTAGCCGCCCCCTCCTGTGTGAGCGCAGTGTGGCACTAATGCGTTAATAGTTTGTTTCAGGGCGAGGGTTCCATCATGTGAACCTGTTTTTGTGGTTAAACTCTGTCTGTCACTGTGTAAGTGATGCTTTTTAGCAGAGCTCTAAAGTTGACATTCAAAGGATAAATGGAGGCATTTTCTAACATTTTTGTATGTTTTTAAACGTCAGCAGGGTTGGATGGAAGTAACTATAAATATAAACTCAAACATACTCGTACATCCGCAAACAAGATTTTGTGTGGACTCTGCCAGGCCAATTAAGTCTGAGTGTGTGGACTTGTCCACATACCTAGTACCACACAAACACTGCTCTGCATTGTATTGACTCACATTGGATGGAACAGTGACCTGGAATGAGAGACTATGAAAGTACAACACCTTTAAAACACGTCCCAGAAAGAGGACAAGGACTACAGAGAAGAGCTGAGGATTCTGGGAAATGTAGGATTTGAATGGAAACTACTATGTGTTAATCGGCTTGAGTATGTGAGCTCTGAGGAGTGCGGACAGTCTGCCTGGAGTACATGTATATGTATATACACTAGGGCTGTAGTCAACCAAGGAAATGATTGGACGACCAACACTATGGCACACGTAGCGATTAGTCCACCAAATAAAAAAAACGTAGAATGAATGATCAGGTCCAGAGGAGGACGAGGAGAAAGAAAAAGATATGTAGTTTTGGTGTTTTGTGCTGCATATTTGTTTTTAAACACAGACATTTATGATATGAACCTTATTCAAGTTTTGACCAGACATTAGGTATTTATATCAGAGTCTGACCTGAAACCCACAATTAAAACCTATTTTTTTCTCATACAAACGACATATTTACATTTTTTTTAGTGGTAAACTGGTTTTTATTAATAAACTGTTAATATCAGATCAGTGCACGGGGAAACAAACGCACGTCAAACACAGGTGTGCAGTGTGCGCCGTGGCGCCAGAGACAGTGGATCTATTTACATAATCCACGTATCTAATGTAAGGATAATCCATGTTCTTGTGCAAAAAAATGATTTTAAAAAAGTTCTGTTTTCAAGCATCAAAACTCTGTAGCTGTGTAAATGGATGGAACGCTACAAAACTTTTGTGTTTTTACTTGAAAACATTGTTGTGTAAACAGGGCCTCAAAGTCTGAATTATGAGAGTCAGTATATTTTTAGTCCTGTACCTGCTTTGTTTAACTGACCTGATTACTGGTCTTTATTTAGAGCGTCTCATCACTGGGCCTCTAAGCTAAGCTAATGATAGGCTTACAACTGAACGTTGTGAGAAAGGAGCAGCAGGTAGTGCGTACCTGGAATAACTCTTAATTTTAAACTCATTAAAGGAAGACTTAACCCTCACTAACCCCATGAGCCTCTATAGCAGGTCTATTTAATCGGCTGATACAGTGGGGCAAAAAAAGTATTTATTCAGCCACCAATTGTACAAGTTCTCCCACTTAAAAAGATGAGGTCTGTAATTTTCCTCATAGATAAACCTCAACTATGAGAGACAAAATGAGAAGAAAAAAGAAATCCAGAAAATCACATTGTAGGATTTTTAATGAATTAATTTGCTAATTATGGTAGAAAATAAGTATTTGGTCATTAACAAAAGTTAATCTCAATACTTTGTAATGTAGCCTTTGTTGACAATGACAGAGGTCAAATGTTTTCTGTAAGTCTTCACGAGGTTTTCACACACTGTTGCTGGTATGTTGGTCCATTCCTCCATGCAGATCTCTAGAGCAGTGATGTTTTGGTGCTGTCGCTGGGCAACACAGACTTTCAACTCCATCCAAAGATTTTCTATAGGGTTGAGATCTGAAGACTGGCTAGGCCACTCCAGGACCTTGAAATGCTTCTCATGAAGCTACTCCTTTGTTGCCCGGGTGATGCGTTTGGGATCATTGTGGTGCTGAAAGACCAGCCATGTTTCATCTTCAATGTCCTTGTTGATGGAAGGAGGTTTTCACTCTAAATATCACGATACATGGTCTCATTCATTCTTTCCTTTACATGGATCAGTCGTCCTGGTCCCTTTGCAGAGAAACAGCCCCAAAGCATGATGTACCCACCCCCATGCTTTACAGTAGGTATGGTGTTCTTTCTCCTCCAAACATGACTAGCTGAGTTTTTACCAAAAAGTTGTATTTTCGTTTCATCTGACCATATGACCTTCACCCAATCCTCTTCTGGATCATCTAAATGTTCTCCAGTGGCTTGTTATTGATTAGTTTTTATGTTAATAATGGATGTTTTATCCATCCATGGTCGGGTTGTGGGGGGCAGCATCCAGATCAGAGAAGCTTAGACTTCAATACGTTCCCAGTCCATCGTGTCCTCACAACTACAGTCACAGCTTTGTATTTAATCGTGTTCTGTTTTCTAATCTAATTTGCATCGATCCTTCACAGAAAGCTGATGGGTTTCATTTTCAGTGTCACTCAAACTTTTATTTTTATTCTGTACTAGTGACTCTAAACGCTCTTACTTTGTTGTTGTTCTTCTTCTTCTTGTGTACACGAGTTAAAATCACTACTACGCTGTTATTCGTGAACAGATCAGGCTGAAATTTGGTTGCAATAATCTGTGGATGTGTACGCATCAACGCTAACGCTAACCCAGGGGGACCCCAAGGGGCTCCCAAAAGAAAAAAAAACCTAAAGTTGATTTCTCATTTATTTGTGAGTCAAATATAACAGTTGGTGGTACTGAATCATTGACACATACCAATATATACTGTAAATGGGACCCATTACTCCATATGTGCCATGGGGGCGTCTTTTTTCACATAACTACTCCTCCATTAATGCTCGTTGAATCAGGCTATAATTTCACATGGATATTCTATGAGCGGATGTCAACACCCTCGAGGAGACTTTTTTAAATTTATCTGAACATAGTTGTGTGATATATTGTGTCAAAGGCAATGGAACAGAGTCATTTCACGAAATTCTCTGGAATGTGATACGTGCTATTTGGCCTGGGCCGCAGTTGAGCAGAATTTGTTACTCACGTACTCACTAATGTTAGACATTCCTAAATCAAGCTCTGCTTCATTCACAAATGTCTATTACAGAATTAGCTTAACTGTGTCAAGGTCAGGATGTGATACAGTTTGTGACACTGATCCAATGAGGGAGGGCAGACGTCAACGCACATCCATTGTAGTGGTGCAACCGATAGTAGCGCCCCAAAACAGCTGATTGTGCACTAAACAGACCTCTGATTGGCTGAAAGGTAGCATCACACTCCTGGATTTCTAAAGCTTAAATCAGGGTTCGGTCCATTGCATTTTTTTAGTTGCAATTACATTTTCAATTACTAAAGTTCAATTACAATTTATCACAATTACTGAGCCGGAAATAAATAACCTAATAAAAGTTAACCTTCCTCTTGTGTTAGCTTCATGTTAGCATCTATAATGCTAACGGGTCCTAAATCAGCTGTAAAACAAATATCTATCATTTGATATCTATTGATTACCTTGTTAAGCTTCCTAATCAATGGCGATATTGGTAATTATATTATGGTGTGGGCCTCTGAGCCTTTTTGTGTCAGTATAGCCCTAGATTTATATTGTTTTTAAATTGTAAAATGTGGGAAAGCTTGATATGAAACACATTTTAATAATTATTAACTACTTATGTGTAGAATTGTAACATGGTCCATGAACCCAGTCCAAAGCCTTTTAAAAGGTTCAGATGAGTGCGTGTATCTGTTAGTTCTGTGCTATTGATCGGCCATTACCCCCCCCCCCCTACATTTATCCATGTATCTATCACTTTGATTGGCGGCTATGGAATATGAGGCCTTTAATCTGATTTGATGCCTCTGTGGGGGGGATCCACTTCCTGCCACCTCCGGGGGTTTGGGGGGCAGGAGGATGAGTTGGCATGGTTACAGGAGGAGAGCTAATGAAGTTAGCCACTGATGAGATTATGGTGGAGTGCTGATGGGAACAGGGACAGAAACCTGATCTCCATCTGATGATGAGGAAGGAGGACATCACTGTCACACCAGCTGAATGTAGCTTTGATCCTGAGAGCAGGGGTTCTCAACCTTGGGGTCGCCAGATGCCTTAAAAAAACTAAGAATATTTTTTGAACAATTTGAGCCCATTTTTGCTTATTTTTACCTTTTTTTTCTAACTCCACCAAACTCAGCATATTTTAACCTTTTTTCATCACTTTTTCTTGCCATATTTTGTTCGTTTTAATAAATTTTTGCTACATTTCTCCTATTTCTGACACTTCCTGCACTTTTTTTCACAACTTTTCCAACTAATGTCACATATGTTGACCCTTAATTGTTACTTTTGACCTCTTTTTCACCACATTTCATGCTTATTTTTGACACATTCACAATTTTTCATGTGCATTGTTTGCCAGTTCAAAACCTTTTTATCACTTTTTTTTTTTTTTGCAACTGTTAGCCATTTTCTGTGGTTTTTAAAATCCCATTTCACCTCCTTTTCCACCATTTTTGGTCACTTTGAACCATTTTATTAGTGATTAAAACCAGGATTTCCATCTTTAAGATGACTATAATAATAATAATAAACGTTCCTGTATAACAGTGGATATTATTCAGATGAATAAATAAATGTGGTTATCACAGATTCATAGAACAATAGACCATCATTTTACTGACTTTATGGATGGACCCCAAAGATCTCTCCCCTTTATTCCCCCTTATAGATGGTCCTGTCTCCACATGACTGTTCTTCAATGTTCATGTCTGTGTTCAAACCAGTGGGCGTGTACTGTAGCTGTTCCCACTCAACATTCTTGAAGCCAAAATACGACGCTTAGGGGCGCTGCCAGAGTCTGCGTAGTAGGGTCCTCCGGGAGGAGCCCATGTAACACGCCCCGCCCATTTAGCGTACTGCCCAATCATCGGCTGTCAATCATTGTCATATATGACGTCAAATCCCATTTTTCAACCTCAAATAACTTATTTAAAACAAAGTTCACAGAAAAATGAGCATTTGAACACAATGTAGGGTGATAATAAATAATGATCACAGCAGAGTTTAGGTTTGGAAAAAAATTATGTGACAAGTATTTTAACTTTACAATTTGACCCACATCCCATCTGTTAACTCACTCAGTGCAATTGATGTAATATTACATCAATTGCGTTTTTTCACGGAAGTTGCTAAGATACACTGTGACGGAGTTTTACTGTGAATATAGGCTTCTCTGTTGATGTATTGACCAACTGGGCCCTACAGGTGGCAGCAGCACATCTTTATATGAGAGATTAGCCACTGATGCTACCATTAGCTAAGGAGGAAGAAGCATGGACGAGGGAGATTATGGTGCTATGAAGTGATATTGTTAAGTATCCATCAGCTCACAACCCCATAACACAGAACATGTATGGACATGACTGGATTTTTGATTATGTTGCGATCGTGAGATAAAACCATCAACTAACAGAGCCAAACGGGTCATCTCTGCGTGTTGGGAGGAAGAGGAAGTTACGTCTCTGTGATTGATGGAGGGAGGAGATAGCAAAAATAATACTTTTGCCATCAAAAGCCTTGTTTCAGTGTTTTTTAAATTTTTTTATTTAATTTTTTTTTTTTTAAGGAAACCATCGTTAAGATGTTATATTTGTCAATAAAGCAAAAAAAAAAATTGCTTCAAAGTCACTGTGATTTTTTCAGAAAGAACTTGTTTTCTCAGGTTTTTGCTCTGAAACGGGTGATTTGTGTAAAACTTCAACTGCTGATTACAGAAGAACGAAACAAGCCAGTCAGCAGGGGGAGCTCTAAAATAAAAGCTTCACTTTCTCGGGAGGATGTCCCATCCATCTTTTTCACAGTCTGTGGTTCAACCGCCTTCAGCTACAGTGGGGGTCCCACTCTCTGGAACCTTCATTTTGGGGGTCGGGGGCTGTAAGGTTGAGAACCACTGGATTAGAGAAGTTCTCTCCTAAACCAATGTAACGATGTTAACCATGTGATCATGTGATGTTAACCATGTGATCATGTGATGAACTTTTTCTGTTTCCATTCATCAGACGGAGATCGCTAAGAGGCTGAACACCATCTGTGCTCAGGTCATTCCGTTCCTGTCTCAGGAGGTGAGTACTGTATCTGTGAGGGAGCAGTAGAACCTGTTCCTCTACAGCTCTGTAGAACTGAGAACGTTGTGTTCCACAGCACCAACAGCAGGTGGTCCAAGCTGTGGAACGGGCCAAACAGGTGACCATGGCTGAGCTCAACGCCGTCATCGGGGTCCGTGGACTACCAGGCCTCCCCCCTACGGTGTGTATGACTATTATCACTCTGCTTGCTGTGCACCAACGCTGACTTTGTTTCCATTATAGTTTTTAACAAAATAAATGATATTTTAAAAGGTTTCACAAAGTATATTATCCTGCAAGACTTCTCTGCAGGAAGATAAACGCTCTAAGGGTGGAAGAAAAAATCAATTCAGTAATATATCACGATATTTCAGCGCGCATTTATCTTATTGATTCAAAAATTGTCTAAATTGATTTTTAAAATTATGTTTTTCAACTAAAAACCATTTAATGTCGCTAACATTAGCATAGCACGTAAACTCCCAGTCACTAGGTGTCACTGAACGCACCATCAGACCTTGTTAAACTACCTCACGTCTCTATGACTTTTAACTTTATTTTAATAAAACATACTGGACACTTTGATAAATGTATGTGGTTAGTTGCGATATATCGATTTTTTTAGATTAATTACATTTTTTTGTTGCTGACGATTTAAAAAAAAAAAAATATATATATATAAATATATATATATATATATATATATATATATATATATATATATATATCCACGTTTTACAAAGACTGATTGTGTGTAAATGTATTTATTTATTTTTTTTTCAAAACATGCATGTATTTTCATTGATGATTTTGTTTTTTAAAAAAGAAGAAAATAACAGTGTTGTCCTTTTTGTTCTTCAGAAGGTGAAATCTGTATTTTCTCGGTCACAGCCACTTCATGTAATTTAAGAAAAACAAACCTTCAGTGTTTTATATTTCCTCATTGTTTAGTAACTTAACTATAACTCACAGATATTTTTTTTAATCTGAAAAGCCCTTAGTGATGTTTATGTAGTTATGAATAGATCAGTGAAGCAAACTTCCACACACTCTGCACATGCTGGACTTTGTGGATGATTTTAAAAATCAACTAAAGACAAACTATTTTAGGGAGGCTTTATAACCACACTTCTGTAGGCACATAGTACTCAAATAACTATGCTACCCACTTTTTTTTGGAAAATGCAGCAAATATTTAAAAAAAACTTAAAATAAATTTCCCTCTGTAGCACACAATTCATGACCCAAAGCATGATGCTGCCACCACCATGCTTCACTGTAGGTAGGTGTTCTTTTGGTGATGAGCAGTGTTGTTTTTGCACCAAATAAACCTTTTGGAATTATGGCCAAAAAGTTCTATCTTGGTTCCATCAGACCATAACACATTTTCCCACATGTGTTTGGGAGACTTCAAATGTGTTTTTACAAAATGAAGCTGGGCTTAGATGTTTTTCTTGGTAAGATAAATCGTCCATCTTGCCACCCTACCCCATAGCCTAGACATATGAAGAAGATGGAGATTGTTGTCACATGTTCTACACAGATTGTACTTGTCAGAACTTCCTGCAGCTCCATCAATGTTGCCTTCGACCTCTTGTCAGCCTCCATGACCACTTTTCTTCTCGTCTAGTCATCAATTTATGACGGACGTCCTGTTCTTGGTAAAGTCACTGTTGTGTCATATTTTCTCTACTTGATGATGACTGTCTTCACTGTGTTCTATGTAATATTTAATTCATTAGAAAGTCTTTTGTACCTTCACCTGACTGATATCTGTGAACAATGAGATCCTCTGATGCTTTAGAAGCTCTTTGAGGACCATGGATTGTTCTAGAAGATGTAGCTACAAAAATATGAGGAAAAGCTACTAGAACATCTGAACTTTATCTGGAGTTAATCAGAGACACTTTAAATGGTGACAGGTGTGTTCTGACTCCAAGTTAAATCTGAACACAGCTCCGCCCCCAGTTATAGGAGGGTGTGCTCACTTTAGTAACATCTTTCTTTCAGTTTTAATTTTTACTTCACCTCCCTGAAATATTTCAGTTTGTTTTTCACTATCATTGTACAGGTTATAGGTCACATTAAAGCTGGAAAAAGTTGTAAAATTATTTATCATGGTGTAGGAATGTGCGATATTTTATCGTTTGATTTATCGTCAAAAACATTCTCACCGGTAAGAATTTGTCATCCCACGATATAAATGATAAATTCCCACGTCTGAAATTATTGAGGGCCATTTGTCCCTCAATTTAGCCAAGAATGCCCTAAAAAACACCTTGTTCTACGGAACAAAACTGCCCCTGTTTGTTGTCAACTTATTTTTCTCTGGAGTGGAAGCTCTGATGTGCACACACCGCCATCTGTGTGTGAGGTGATCGTCATGGCTACCTGAAGCTACTATGCTACGATACATCATGAACCACTACTTGGTTAAAACCAGATAAACATCAACAAAGTGAACCAATCCAGGTTCCTCCATCAGATCCACCCAAAGTTCTACAAACACAGACAAAGACAGAGACGAACCTGTAGCAACCATTATGAACTTTCAAACTCAACTAAAGCTAACTATGCTAAGCTAACACACCTACACACAGAGCTAACGCTAACCACTCCAAATTAGGAACAGACCAAGTAAAAAGAATAAGTCTTACTGTTTATGGTCAGATTTAATACTTTACTATGGAAGGATAAAAACTAACATGTCACACGTTGTGTGAAATAAATATTAGCATAAATAATAATGTCACTATTCATTCGTCCTAATTTGTAAACACAATATCATTTATTTATATTTCACGTGTTCACAGACAAAGCTGGTCCCATTAGACTAATGTAACTATTGAGATTATTACACATAAATATAATGAATGATTACATCATCAGCTTGATCTGGTTTAATTATAGGAAATCAGTTATTTATTAATCATAACTTTATGTAACTCATTATCAGATAAATGAAACACTATTAGTTATTTTTGCTTTTCATGTGCTTTTTGTAGAAAATAATTTTATTTCAAATGAGGGAATAAATGAATTATATACAGTATCACTAATAATAACTCACATGCACTAATACAGTATATTCCATAAAATATCAGCTCATGAACTCTGAGTCAGCCTTTTTAAATGTGTCTAATGTTGATATATTCACATTTATTTGTGTTTGTAAAGAACCTGTTTACACTTTAAGTTGTGAATTTTTTTTATTGTTATTTTTAATTATCGTGTTTTTTATCGTTATCGTGACAAATACCAGAAATGATCGGGATAATTTTTTTGGTCAATATTGTCCATCCCTACCATGGTGTGATTTGTTTTTTTTTTTTTACATCACAAAAACCTGGCATTTGATGATCAATCAAGCAGCTGTAACAGAATCAGAAATACTTTATTTATCCCATTTATTACAGAGGCTCACGAAATTACAAATAAAAAGAAAAAACTCTAAACAAAGAAAGACTTGCATATTTAATGAAAGTTAATTAAATAAGGATAAAATACAAGTGCACACATTACAGTAGAAAATAAATAAATAAGATAATACATGTGATATATGAAGTGTCTCCTGTATTAGAATCGGCAGTATTGATTACTAAATGAAGACAGGGAAAAGTCACTCATTCATTGTTTAGTTACATTTAATATTTTGTATTTATCATGTTTACTGTTTGACAGTTGAAACTTTATTATGGAATTTTTTTTTTTACATTATATTCTAAAAATACAGTTTTTGCAAGTTTTCCTTTTCTTATTTTTCAGTGGATTTGTGCGTGTGCGTGCGCACGGTGAGACGAGGATTTGGCCGTTGCTTTTTGAGTTTTAATTGCAGGATTTTAGTGTTTGTAAAAGGAGGGGGTGAGGGGGGGGGGGTTGTGGCGTGGCTCTGACCCCCGTCTCCCACGCCAGCCTGTCATTCACCCTGTTTGTGAGTTAAATGAGGGTAATGAAGCATGTTGTTCCCCCGCCCACCCTCAACACACTAAAATACACGCACACACACACGTGCACGCTCCTCCTAACATGACAGATCAGGTTCCCCACAGTACTTCCCCTCCATTGGCTCCCAGCAGGGCTTCAGTGTGTGTCTGAGTGTGTGTTAACTGTAGTTTAAACATGTTTGTGATGTGTGTAGATCTGACTGTGTGTGTGTGGATGTCATTGGTGGGTGTGGCTGCAGAGTGTGAAGTGAGAGATGAAGAAAGGGGGCGGGGCTTGGTAGAGGGTGGGTTAGTCAATTAGGTGAGATAAAAGTCAGTTTGACCTTCAGCCCTCCCCCGCTGAGCTGCCTCCTCTGACCCAGCCCCCCCTCCCTCCCCCCACCCTCGGCCAATCAGAGAGCTGGGATTCCCACGGCTTCTGTCTGAGGAGGCAATGATGATGTTTGGGAACACAAAGACATTTCACGCTTGAATAAGTGCCTGATTTGGTGTGAAAGACCGTTCCCCTCCCCCTCACCTGCACCCTCACTGCTATGCAGGAGCTGACAGACCAAGCAGCAGCTGACCCCCCCCCCCCCCCCCAACAACACACACACACACACACACACACACACACACACACACAGTGTGTGTCCATTCCTCTGTTGTCCTCCCGTCACATCCTGGGCTGTGAACCCAGCTGTCAGTATTGTTCAGTTTGACCCGCAGGAGGCAGTGGGCGGGGCTTTATGGGTGGGGGGGGGGACACCAGTAACTGTTCCATCTGTTGAACACTGATGTTTGTGTGTGTATTAAATAATAAGTGAACTGCTGTGTGTGTGCAGCAGCATCTGGGGCATAACCACGGTGGGGGCGGTGCCCCCGTGCCCCTCACCCCCCACCCCGCGGGCCTTCACCCCTCACAGCTGGGGGGCTCGGCTGGGCTCCTGGCTCTGTCGGGGGCTCTTGGTGGAGTTCCCCCACATTTGTCAGGAAAGGACGTTGGTGATAAAAAGGCTCACCTGTCGGGGGCGGACCCCCACCCTGCAGGGCCCGACCACCTCAGAGGTGACGCCACAGCTTTATTAACACGCCATCACGTACCTGTGCACAGAGCTCACTGTTGGTTCTGCTCTTCTTCTTTTTTGTCTTTATGTTCGTCTGGCACTCCTGGTCTCACGTGCACTCCTGGTCTCACGTGCACTCCTGGTCTCACGTGCACTCCTGGTCTCACGTGCACTCCTGTGGACAGCAGAGCGAGAGGCGTGCACAGTGAGTTCTGATGTTTTTTTGTGTCTCAGGTTAAAGATAAAAACATACCGTGTGAGTAAACAGCTTGTGTTTGAGTACTGAGCTCAGTGTTTGGGATTTAACCGTTCACACGACAATGTTTACTAGTGAAAACGTTAAAGTTTTGGCAGTTCATTTACACGACAACTGCGTTTTGGTGCTTGAAAACAGAACTTTTTAAAAACGAGCTCCAGAGTGGAAGCATTTGAAAGCACTTCCTCCTCCGTGTCCATGTAAACATGGAAACAAAACTTTCTGTGATACGGGCACGTGCACTGCAGCTGTAGAGCCTCAGATGTTAGCTTTAGCTTCAGAATACGTGCTGAACCAGAACAAAGCTGATCTCTCTTTAATCCTGAACGCATTATTGCTACACTATTCACATCTGTGGGAGAGTTTTTTTTAATGACTCAGCTTTATTTAATAGCCACTCATTCTGCATTAAACTGTAAACATGATATACATCTTCATGCTAGGCTACAGATGCTACGTAGAGGTTTACTGCTGTAACACACACAGCTCAGAGAGCTGCTTCTACATATGTGACACATACAGTTACACAAGTCAAAAACTAGTCATTTATGCATTTTATAACATTTATTAACGTATCAGAGGACGGCCTCCATTCACCTCCTCACCAAATATTTGTGTCGTTCTGCACGGATTTTAACACATCACCTTCACCGTGCAGCGTCTGAGCAGAATCCATCCAGAGTCTATGTTAAAAAGATAGAAATTAAGCCCAACTCCATGTTTGGTCAAATCTCTCAGTAGGAGTGCAGCTCTGTGATTGGTCAGAATCTGGTGCAGACATGAAAAACGTCTCCTCTGATCCAAGTGATGATGAATTAAATCAACATTTTGTTGGAGAAATTCAGTTCAAATCCAAAGAGTGATGAACACGATCTATTGCCTTGGCGTGTTTACTACATGTTTTTATGCTTTTAGCGTTCCCATGTAAACAGACGTCATTTTGAAAACGTGGGAATGCAGAGCTTTTTAAAAACAAAATCGATAACAGAAGCAAAATGCTGACGTGTAAACAAGGCCTGAGTAATCATGGAGTGGTCGTGGGACAACAATCCAAATTTTATCTTTAAATCTAGAGTTGATTAATTTACAATTTAGGCAAGGCAAATTTATTTGTACAACACATTTCATACACAAGACAACTCAATGTGCTTTACATGATAAAACATTCAATTGTTTAAAATCAATAAGAACGGGGCGGTGTTTAGCTCAGTGGGTAGAGTGCCCGCCCCATGTACAGAGGCTATAGTTCCTCACCTGCAGCGGGTCCAGGTTCGATTCCCGGCCTGGGACCCTTTCCTGCGTGTCATTCCCTGCTCTCTCTGGCCCCTTTCCTGTCAAGCAACTGTCATATAAAGGCCACTAGAGCCAAAAAAAATCCTTTAAAAAATAAAAAATAAAATCAATAAGAACATTTAAAATCAATCAATCTATTGACTTGGTCTTTATCTTCTAAAGATCCAGACTCAGATACTTGCTGACAGCAGTCCTCTTTTCATTGTTACCAAAGACAATCACCTCCATCTTGTCATGGTTTAGTTGAAGGAAGTTTTCACTCATCCATCAGTTTACTTTTTCTAAACAGTCACACAACACCTCAATGGGACCATAGTCATCTGGGCTCAGTGATAGATATAGTTGTGTGTCATCTGCGTAGCTCTGATAATCAACCTTACAGTTGTGTAAAATGTGTCCTAAAGGAAGCTTATAAAGGCTAAACAGAAGAGGTCCAAGGTGCTTCATATCCAACAAATTGCAATAATACAAGAAATATTGTTACAATAAAATAATGATTTGATGTACATGGCTTCCCTCCAGAAAAAAACAATAATTACATATATTACTGCATACACTTACTTTTTGTGTTCTAAAGGGAGTGGGTGGACTTATTAGTCCTGCCCCTTTTCCTACATTACAGTAAACAAATAATCTAATTTTCAGCATGCTGTTTAGTCTCATCTATATATGATTTTAATTATAATTTTGAGCAGAATAAAGTCAGTTTAAGGCCTTGTTTTACCCGACGTTTTGCTTCTTCTTTTGTTTCCAAAATGTTCCTCATTCCCATGGCAACGTTTTCTAAATGATCTCTGTTTACACGAAACATTAAAACCATGTAGTCAGCGCATGCACAGTGGAAAGGAACTTTTTTAAAGAACATTTCATACACATGGCAATTCATTGTGCATTACATCATCAAAAAGTGCAACAGAAAACATTTGACAGTTTAATATCTAATATTTAAAATCAATAAGAACATTAAGTCATACTCAGTAGAGAAAAAGAGCCTTTAACTTTTAAAAATGTATAGCATCGTAGTGTCCCACAATCCTAAAATATCTCTGTTGTCCTTCTTCTCCTGGGACGTGTTTTAAAGGTTTCTGAGAGGGAAGTGTTTTCAAAAACATACACTCTGAAACCCATTTTTAAAAAGTTCTGTCTTAAAGCAACAAAACGTGGTTGCCGTGGAAACGGACAGACCAAATGCTACAGAATGTTTGCGTTTTTACTAGATAATGTTGTGTAAACATGGCCTGACTTTGGTTTAATGACGTTAAACTAGTCGGTGTTTCACTGATCAATAACATCACTGATCAATAACATCACTGATCAATAACATCACTGATCAATAACATCACTGATCAAAGCAGCAGCATGTTACCAACCACAGTTTGTCCTGAGCTAGATTCCCTCAGTGTGTGCGTGTCTGTGTGCGTGTGTGTGTGTGCGTGATGGATGATCTGTGTCCTTCCTTTTTAGTTCTGCCCCAAATCTCTGCTGAACTATTGGCTGTGCTTTCTCCAAATGAGCTTTTTAACACACACACACACACACACACACACACACACACACACACACACACACACACACACACACACACACACACACACACACACAATGTTGTCTATTTAACACCTCACTGAGCAGATTACACCCCCCCCCCCCCCCAATCCCATGCTTAAAGACTCTCATTGTGTTGGTGTTGCCTCCATTGCTAGTCGGGTCAGTGCGTCTGTGCTCGACTCACTGGAACCTTTCATTGGGGGGGGGGGGGGGTTCTCATCCTCTAATCTCACGCTTGCTTTCCTCCTTGTTCTCCCCCCCCCCCCCCCCCCCAAAGAGGCTGTAGCTCTGGTCCCTGCTACACGTGTGCATGTGTTAGTGGTTGATGCACATTTCATTGACAGGTTGAGACTGTAATCGACTCAACATGAAGGTTTAATCCATTAACAATAGGATCACTTGGTGGTGGGGTGGGGGTTAGTATTAAGCACCGTTTACATCAGGGTTTCTCAAATATTGGTACGTGTACCCCTAGGGGTACGCGATGGCACTATGGGGGGGTACTCGAGAGAGAAAGTGGAAAATGAACAAATGAAAGCTGATTTATTTTTGTTTTCATCACCGTATAATAAGGCTGGTTTAAGAACCACTGGTTTACACAACAATGTTTTCAAGTGAAAATGCAAAAGTTTTGTAGCATTTTGTGTAAGAAAAAATTGATTCAGTTATAAATCGTAATATTTCACCACGTGATTATCGTATCGATCCCAAAAAATGTCAAAATCATGTTTTTTAACTAAAAAACATTTAATGTCGCTAACATTAGCATAGCACATAAACTCCCAGTCACTCGGTGTGGGTGAACGCACCATCAGACCTTGTTAAACGACCTTTACCTTAATTTACATTAAACATACTGGACACTTTGATGGATGATGTGATTAGTTTTTATTAAAGAATTTAGCAACTTATCAGAATCTGTTGTTTTAACTTTTTTGAAAAATGTAATTTTTCAACTGTAAGAGTTTGATAAACATACCACTTGCTTTTAATATTGGTGCTTGAATTACAGTTGGTTACTATTTACTTTAAGTTTTTTAAGTTAAAAATAATAAATCAATTGTATTTTATACCATTTGGTGCTTGGAAAGGTGACATTTGTAATTATTTATATTGTGACGTATATCGTATTGTTTAATATTGAGATATATTATAGCAGGGGTCACCAACGCGGTGCCCGCGGGCACCAGGTCGCCCGTAAGGACCAGATGAGTCGCCCGCTGGCCTGTTCTAAAAATAGCTCAAATAGCAGCACTTACCAGTGAGCTCCCGAATTTCAGTGTACCTCCCGAAAATCTCCCGGGGCCACCATTCTCCCGATTTTCTCCTGATTTCTGCCCGACATTGTCCGGGCGGACCATCCTTCACTGAGCGTCGTTTCCAGCCGGACAATAATAACGATTACACCGCATAAGAAGAGGAAGAAGACTCTTCTTCCTCTTCTTATGCGGTGTAATTATATTATTGTAATAATAATATTGTAAGATATGTTATAGTCTGTGTGGTTTTTATTACTTTATTAGTTATAGTTAAATGATTAAACGATAGTTAGAATATGAAATTATCCATGATTAACTGTGTGTGTGTGTGTGTGTGTGTGTGTGTGTGTGTGTGTGTGTGTGTGTGTGTGTGTGTGTGTGTGTGTGTGTGTGTGTGTGTGTGTGTGTGTGTGTGTGTGTGTGTGTGTGTGTGTGTGTGTGTGTGTGTGTGTGTGTGTGTGTGTGTGTGTGTGTGTTTGCAAAACATATCCATTGTCCACCATAGCTGGTTTAAACTAGTTTGGGCCAGTGTGGGGGTATGTGACCCACTGCATGGACATATGAGCCTTTTTCTCCCCCAAAGTTTTTGTGTTACCATATATGGTATTAATCCTGCACCCAGAGCGCTGTTGCACAGCCCTCTGGGTGTGGTCTATGTTTTCTATAATAAATACCTGGTTCTGAGGCATCACCATCAGAGCAATCCAACTTATATCGGACTTTTGTGTCTCTTTTTGTTGGGTTTTTCTCCGAGCTGCAGCTCGCACCTCTCTGCCTCTGGTCGCCTTTAAGTCAGATAGTGTTTTTCTCCCTGAGATGTGATTGAGCAACGGTCTTAACGTATTTAGACCCAACATTCACATTTTAGCAACGGTCTTAACGTATTTGGACCTAACAAATATTGTTGTAATAATAATAACGATTACACCGCATAAGAAGAGGTGTAATCGTTATTATTGTCCGGCCGGAAACGACGCTCAGTGAAGGATGGTCCGCCCGGACAATGTCAGTGAGGAAATCTGGAGAAAATCAAATCCAACCATGTGTAGGGAAGTGTTTCTGTTATGGTTATAGCCGTTGTTGTATAGGCTATGTTTAATTTTCCTTTTGTTGATTATTTTTATTTCAAGCATACATTGCATAGATTGATGGATAATTTATGCAATGTATGCCTTTTTTGTTTAATTTTATGTTATTTATGTTATTTATTCTACTACTACCACCATTTACCATTTGCACGGGTACTGTGGAATTTGTTCTTTACTTTATATGTGTTTTTCAAATAAAAGAACACTGTGAAATTGAATTATTTCATTTTCTCTTTAAAAAGCAAACTACCCCCCCCCCCCCCCCCCCCCCCCCCCCCCCCCCCCGCTCTTTTGAAAATCTCCCTAATTTTGAGGTCTCAAGGTGGTAGCCCTTCGCATTAATCAGTACAAGTAGCTCTTGGTTTCAAAAAGGTTGGTGACCCCTGTATTATAGTCACATTCATGGATGTATAACAGATCTTTTTGTATGTTGAGAGAGTAGCTGGAGCTGTATTACTGTAGTTCCTGACATATTAGAAGCTGAAAATGGTAGAAAAATATATATTCCATATATTGTATGTTTAAAACCTTTGAATATCTGCTTCAGTGTTTGTTGTTCAGTGTGTGTGTGTGTGTTTAAATGTATATATTCTGATCATGTCTCCATCTCCTCTGGTTCTGTACGATCTGCAGAGTAACTCATTGCTTCCAGAAAGTCTGAGAAACTCAGACAAACGTCGTAACGGACCAGACTTCTCAAACGATACCAAGAAACGGAAGTTGGAGGATAAAGACTCGAGTCACTATGTAAGACACGACTGAGATGATATTGTCGTATATGATGATGATGATGATGAAGGGCTGTGAGTAACTGAGCCACTCGTCTGTAGGACAGTGATGGAGACAAGAGTGACGATAACCTGGTGGTGGACGTCTCCAATGAGGTCAGTATCTTCTGTTTTCATGGGAAAGCTAAAGCAGCCGTTCTCAACCTTGGGTTCAGGAGCCTGTTTGGGGTTGTGAGACACCAGGAGATGGTCCCCAAATGCTTCAAGAAACCAAGAATATTTTTTGAACAATTTGAGCCCATTTTTGTTTCTTTTTATCTTTTTTTTGCAACTAAACCAAACTCACCATATTTTAACCTTTTTCTTGCCACATTTTTGCTCCTTTTAATGTATTTTTGCTACATTACTCACATTTCTAACACTTCTACATCACATTTTGATCAATTTTTTGCATGTTTTTTCCACTTTCCAGACATGTTCAGCACTTATAAACCATCACTTTTTCTGTCTGTTTTTGTCTACTCTATTTTGTAACTTTTAACCAGTTTCTTTGGTTTTTAAAATCCTATTTCACCACCTTTTCCACCATTTTTGGTCACTTTGAACCCATTTTATTAGTGATTCAAAGTGTGTATATATATATATATATATATATATATATACATATATATTAGGGATTCACTGGATATATTCGACCGAATACTGCAAAAAAAGCTGCCTTCGGTTTAGTGAGTTAAAAGTAAGGCCGAATAGTAGCGTGTAACAACAGAGTCCGTTGTTAGCGCTGTTAGCCATGAATACGTAAACATCACCATTGTTTCCTCCTTACACTACACCAGGTCTCACTGCATAGACTGGTGTAGCATTAGCATGGAGTGCTAACAGCTGATGTGTGTAAACAATGGTTCTGTGGCTCCAAGCAGTGACTCCCAACACAATCAGCAGCAGAAAAAATAGTGGTTTGTATTTACATATATGGTAATAAAGTATAATATATATTAAACAGCAGTGTTTGTTTTAGCTGTTAGATAGTTGGAGAGGGAGGAGCTAACATTCTAGGAGGCGTGTTAGGTGACATCACCTGCAAACGTGGGTAAAATCCAACTGTCCCGTTTAAAGCTGACTTTATATAAAATATGTAATAACGAGAGAGGAAACAGAACATTTTACACTTTGTTTCTCTGAATGAGACTAAATGATGTTTATCACTGTAGATAACCATTAGAAAGTCATTTATTTATCATGCAAAAGGTGCAACAGTTTTTAACCAAAATGATCATCAGAAGTCAGGAAATAATATTGAACTTAAGGAATCTTAAAGTGCATAACATGAACCTGTCATGAAGACATATTTCTTTAGGCATAACAAAAATGAACATAATGTATGTAATGATAGTGTACTTCCTGTTTGTTCTCCACATGGGGTTGTGCACTAGCTTTCATTCTCTTCATGTGCTTTGCAGAAGTAAAATATTTGTCTATAGACGACTTCCACTTGTGCTCAATGATAACATTGTATTTTGACCAAAAAAGTTTACCTCCACTCTTATGAAACAACATTGGGTTCTGTTTTACACAATCCTTAGCCGATATTTTTACAAGCAAATGCAAAGTATTTCTATCACACATGACTCCATTGAAGGATTTCTCCTGGCACTGGTTGAAAACAGGATGTGACGTAGGCATTTTCTTCTTCTTGGGTTCCTTGTAAGCAGCGCAAAGCATAGACGTAATAGATGCACCGCTCTAGTGGGCGGCAGCAGTCGATGCAGCGTCTACGCATACATGTCTATGGCACAAAGCCCATAGTACATCCTCTGCTACTTCCATAGAAACTACAAGTGCTAACATGCTAAAAATAACGATAAGCGGCCGCATATTTATGTTTTTTCTTTTTTTTCAACGAAGTTGCGGGAAAGTTGTGGGCTTTTGGAAAAATTGCATTGCAGCACTGATTTCTCTGAGTTTGCTTGATTTAGCATTAATACTTGCGATCGCAACATCGAAAAATCCTGGAGGGACTGAATTTCTTTAAAAATTTATTCCAGGCTATTTATGCACTATTAAAAAAAATAGTGAAAAACTTAACAACCGCGTTCGATATTCGGCCAAGTGTTTTTATTTGCTTCGGCCACAAATTTAAATTTTTTTTTTTAAGGATTTTTTGGGCTCTAGTGGCCTTTATATGACAGTTGCTTGACAGGAAAGGGATCAGAGAGAGCAGGGAATGACATGCAGCAAAGGGTCCCAGGCCGGGAATCAAACCTGGACCTAGCTGCAGGTGAGGAACTACAGCCTCCGTTTATGGGGCGGGCGCTCAACCCACTGAGCTAAACACCACCATTCAGTTTAAACTAATTGTTTCTACTTTTTATGTTGCATTACCCCACTCACCCTTTTCTGCCACTTTTAAGGCAATTTTAACACTTTGAACCACTTTATCTGTCCCTGGTCTCTGGAACCTTTATTTTGGGGGTGGCGGCCTGAAAAGGTTAAGAACCACTGCTTTAAAGCGCCTTCACATGGACTAATCTGGCTTTTATTGACATAAATCTGATGCTTCTGTCAGGATCCAGTTTCTCCTCGAGGAACGCCTCTTCCATCTCCGAGGGAGAACGGTTTAGATAAAGGTCGTCTACTGAAGAAAGACCCGTGTAGTCCAGCTTCTACTGCATCATCAGCTAGCTCCTCCTCCCTCAAGTCCAAAGAGATGGCAATGGTTGGTGTCACATTAGAGTCCAAGTGGTGTTGACTTCTTATGGAGTGTGTGTGTGTGTGTGCGTGTGTGTGTGTGCGTGTGTGTGTGTGTGGCAGCGGGACAAAGCAGGAACGCCTGGACTCAAGTCCAGCACACCGACCCCCAGAGGAGACTCCACCCCTGGGCCAAGCTCCACCCCTGGGATTAGACCCAGTCTGTCCAAACCCCCGTCCATGGAGATCCCTCACCCTCCAAGTAAGAGCATCATGACCTTTGAACTCTTTATTTCATTTGCTTTGATATTTTGAAAGAAAAAAATAAATGTTCTGAGGGTGAATTTTTTTTCCGGGTCACATTTCAGATGTTAACGTTGCTTCTACTTTTCACTCCGTTATTTGAGTGTAACGGAGTGGACAACATGAACGTTGGTCACAGCCACCACACACTGAGCTACTACTCAATGGTTCCTGTTCTAATACCTAATAGGGATGTCCCAATACAACTTTTTCACTTCCGATATGACAGATATTGCAGCATTGAGTATCGGCCGACACTGATATTGATCTGATACGATATCAGCACGAATGTGTATATACGTATATATGCATATGTGTGTATCCATAAAATGAAGAGTCCGTCCTTAAGACTGCTCTACTGTAAAGTGTCTTGAGATACCATTGGTTATGATTTGGCGCTATACAAATAAAGATTGATTGATTGATTGATTGATCATGTGATGTTACTCAGAGAACAATAGTAGGTTACTGTGTTGGAGTGTGAACCACACACCGTCACCTATAGATAGAAGTGCTGGAGCTGAACATTTTATCGGAGAGCTTATATCGGTGATTTTATCGGTGATGCAGTCCGATAAAATTTGATATTTGTTTTCTTGCTGATATCAGACCGATATCCAATATCAGATCAGTCCTTCATTCACATCAAAGAGTTGTTCTGGGGTTTCCATGGATACGGTTGATGGTAACGAAGTGGAAAGGAAATGAAGTGCTGAAAATCATCAATGGAACCTGCATTAGAAAAAACTAGGAAGTTTTCTTTCTGCTTAAAAAGCTACACACACAGTGGGTCACATTTTTACTGAAAACATTGTTAAAAAGTACATATGTTTCCCCACATGTGCTGCTGATAAAAATGTTGCTCCCAGAATGAGTAACGCTACGTGGTTTGTGTTGCTAGTCTGTGATGGTGTCTGGATTCTCCTCCAGCTGCAGGTCTACGGACTCCTCTAGCCGTACCAGGGCCGTACCCGGGTGCATTTGGTATGTTACCCCACGCAGCAGGGATGAACGGGGACCTGGCCGGGGCCGCGGCGTACGCTGCTGGACTCCACAACATGTCTCCTCAGATGAGCGCTGCAGCAGCAGCAGCTGTAGCTGCGTATGGTCGTTCACCCATGGTGAGTGGGAAAGTGTCATCAGCTACGCTACATAAAGTATCATCATCAGTGACGTGCAGTCAGGTTAGGCTCGGTAGGCAGTGCCTACCCAAGGGTGAATTGATATTTTGATTTGTTTTAATTATAATATAATTATAAATTATTTATTTTTCAATTTCCAATAGCCTACAGTACCTATAAGTTTGAAAGTGTTAGCATTTAGTGTGTTGCATAGCCCAAATTACAAAACATCTCTATTTCCTAACTGCTGTAAGGCAGGAGGAGGAGCCAGGAGGTGGCCACGCCCCTCCCAAAAGTACATTGCTGCTCTGCCTCTGTTCTCATAGTGGGGTTTTATGTGTTTACACATGCTCAGTCCGTTCCCCAAGATGAAAACCATTTATGTCCAAAGGCAGCTCTCTACGCTGCCTTTGGACATAACCATGCTATGCTAAATGCTATACGTACGTTCACAGTGCATTAGTGAATTGATCCAGCGTGGCTGCTGCTACGTTCTCTAGCTAGTGGGAGGGATAACACTACAGTCAGGATGACAGCGCTAGAGATGATAAATAAACTTTGTTTAGAGGAAAAACAACAGCTTTTAAAAGATGGAGACCAACACCTGAGCTACCAGACCTTCAGCAAAGATAAGGTCAGAACATTGTTGGTATTTTCTACAGTGAATGGAACAAAAGGAAGGATTGACTTTGTGGATGCTCCTCACTGAGGATGTTCTGAGTTGTTGTTGTTGTTATTTTCTCCATGTTTCTGTGTTTCCAACACAAACAACAGATGTGCTGTCGTGTCATGAGATATATGTTGTTGGAGAGTATGGAGGCTATATTAAATAATGTTTATGTTTCTTTAATGGTGTTTATGATGTTGATTTTGTTAGATGATAAATACTTGTTCATGTGGATCTTGTTGGGTTTTTTCTTTATTATGAATTTTATATTTTGATAAGCGCATTGAGATGACTTTGTTGAAATTGTCATTGATGGTCTCCATTTGGAACGCTCTGCCTACCCAACCCTAGTGGTCACAGCACGTCACTGCTCATCATCATCATCATCATCATCATCTCTGTGTAAATGCAGGGTTCTCTCCAGAGTAGTTGAGTTTAGGGGGGCTTTTCTGTAGTTTCTTCCTTTTTTTAATGAATACCATCATAATAATACCTAATTTGTAACAATCTACCAAAGTTTAAAAAAAGCTTTAATTCACAAAATGTGGCTCGCAAAATACAGGAAATATTGTTTCAGAGGGTTATGAATTAAAAATGTTATGGGGGGGTGCCCCCAAACCCTCTACAACACTTGTGTGTGCGTTGCTGCTCATGCCTGCAGCACACGCCACGCTGCACTAATCAATCTCTTGGGTTTCCATTAACCTTGGAAATGTGTAAAATGTAAATATTTCAATAAAAACTGGCGATAGAAACACCTGAATTTAGAAGAATCACTCAAATATCACTAAAAAGTTTTTATTCTTCCATGAGGAGGTTTTTCAGATGTTTCCGTATTAAATGTTTAATTAAAGATCAATAGAAACACTTTTTACACAATTCTGTGACACATCTGGTCACATGACCACTTTTCTCTGAGAAAACATGACGCGGTACGTGTGGACAGAAGAGACTCATTTATTATTATTAGATTAATGATTAGTGGTTATTAGTTAATGAGTGATTATTAGACTTAATATTGATTAGTGATTATTAGACTTAATAATAATTAGTGATTATTAGACTTAATATTGATTAGTGATTATTAGAATTAATAATGATTAGTGATTATTAGACTTAATATTGATTAGTGATTATTAGACTTAATAATAATTAGTGATTATTAGACTTAATAATAATTAGTGATTATTAGACTTAATAATAATTAGTGATTATTAGACTTAATAATAATTAGTGATTATTAGACTTAATAATAATTAGTGATTATTAGACTTAATAATAATTAGTGATTATTAGACTTAATAATAATTAGTGATTATTAGACTTATTAATGATTAGTGATTATTAGACTTATTAATGATTAGTGATTATTAGACTTATTAATGATTAGTGATTATTAGACTTATTAATGATTAGTGATTATTAGACTTAATAATGATTAGTGATTATTAGACTTAATAATGATTAGTGATTATTAGACTTATTAATGATTAGTGATTATTAGACTTAATATTGATTAGTGATTATTAGACTTAATAATGATTAGTGATTATTAGACTTAATAATGATTAGTGATTATTAGACTTAATAATGATTAGTGATTATTAGACTTAATAATGATTAGTGATTATTAGACTTAATATTGATTAGTGATTATTAGACTTAATAATAATTAGTGATTATTAGACTTAATATTAATTAGTGATTATTAGACTTAATATTAATTAGTGATTATTAGACTTAATATTAATTAGTGATTATTAGACTTAATATTAATTAGTGATTATTAGACTTAATATTGATTAGTGATTATTAGACTTAATATTGATTAGTGATTATTAGACTTAATATTGATTAGTGATTATTAGACTTAATAATGATTAGTGATTATTAGACTTAATAATAATTAGTGATTATTAGACTTAATAATAATTAGTGATTATTAGACTTAATAATAATTAGTGATTATTAGACTTAATAATGATTAGTGATTATTAGACTTAATATTGATTAGTGATTATTAGACTTAATAATGATTAGTGATTATTAGACTTAATACTAATTAGTGATTATTAGACTTAATAATAATTAGTGATTATTAGACTTAATAATGATTAGTGATTATTAGACTTAATATTGATTAGTGATTATTAGACTTAATAATGATTAGTGATTATTAGACTTAATAATGATTAGTGATTATTAGACTTAATAATAATTAGTGATTATTAGACTTAATAATGATTAGTGATTATTAGACTTAATAATAATTAGTGATTATTAGACTTAATAATAATTAGTGATTATTAGACTTAATATTGATTAGTGATTATTAGACTTAATAATAATTAGTGATTATTAGACTTAATAATGATTAGTGATTATTAGACTTAATAATGATTAGTGATTATTAGACTTATTAATGATTAGTGATTATTAGACTTAATAATGATTAGTGATTATTAGACTTAATAATGATTAGTGATTATTAGACTTAATAATAATTAGTGATTATTAGACTTAATAATGATTAGTGAATATTAGACTAATAATAATTAGTGATTATTAGACTTAATAATAATTAGTGATTATTAGACTTAATAATGATTAGTGATTATTAGACTTAATAATAATTAGTGATTTTTAGACTTAATAATGATTAGTGATTATTAGACTAATAATAATTAGTGATTATTAGACTTAATAATGATTAGTGATTATTAGACTTATTAATGATTAGTGATGATTAGACTAATAATAATTAGTGATTATTAGACTTAATAATGATTAGTGAATATTAGACTTAATAATAATTAGTGATTATTAGACTTAATAATGATTAGTGATTATTAGACTAATAATAATTAGTGATTTTTAGACTTAATAATGATTAGTGATTATTAGACTAATAATAATTAGTGATTATTAGACTTAATAATGATTAGTGATTATTAGACTAATAATAATTAGTGATTATTAGACTTAATAATGATTAGTGAATATTAGACTAATAATAATTAGTGATTATTAGACTTAATAATAATTAGTGATTATTAGACTTAATAATGATTAGTGATTATTAGACTAATAATAATTAGTGATTTTTAGACTTAATAATGATTAGTGATTATTAGACTAATAATAATTAGTGATTATTAGACTTAATAATGATTAGTGATTATTAGACTAATAATAATTAGTGATTATTAGACTTAATAATGATTAGTGATTATTAGACTTAATAATGATTAGTGATTATTAGACTCGCTCTGAGCTCATCAAACTTGTGTTTTCTTCCAGGTTGGTTTTGATCCTCATCCTCACATGAGAGTTCCAGGAATGCCTCCCAGTCTGACAGGGATCCCTGGTGGAAAACCGTAAGATCCTTATTGATCTGTATCAACCTGTAGCTCTGCGTCGGCTAACTTTAACTCCTCCCCCTCCTGTGATGTCATCAGAGCCTACTCCTTCCACGTGGCGGCGGACGGACAAATGCAGCCAGTTCCGTTTCCTCCAGACGCTCTGGTGGGTCCGGGGATCCCTCGCCACGCCCGACAGATCAACACGCTGAACCACGGTGAGGTGGTGTGTGCTGTGACCATCAGCAACCCCACCCGCCACGTGTACACGGGGGGGAAGGGCTGTGTGAAGGTGTGGGACATCAGCCACCCTGGGAATAAGAGCCCTGTGTCACAGCTCGACTGTCTGGTGAGTAATGCTGTTCTCAGAACGCCATCACACACATACACACAGACTCGTCAGAGGTCACATGACACCATCTAAGATTAAAGAATCAATCCTTTTCTTGATCAGAACCGAGACAACTACATCCGCTCGTGTCGTCTCCTTCCTGATGGACGCACGCTGATCGTTGGGGGTGAGGCCAGCACGTTGTCCATCTGGGACTTGGCCACGCCCACCCCCAGGATTAAGGCGGAGTTAACATCGTCGGCACCGGCGTGCTACGCCCTGGCCATCAGCCCAGACTCTAAGGTCTGCTTCTCCTGCTGCAGTGACGGGAACATCGCAGTGTGGGACCTTCATAACCAGACCCTCGTCAGGTCAGAGGAACAGGAACACTGTTATTATTAATGTTATTATTATTAATAATAATATAATTAATGTATTATTATTGTTATTTTTATTTATTATTCATTATTATTGATATTACTATCATTTATATTATGTATTATTATTATAGTTATTATTATTCAAGGAGATCTTCATAATTATCTTGTCATTTGAACACAATCTACTGCCATTTGTATGAATTTATTCTTTAAATGTTTCAACTGAAATATTGAAGATCTTTGTTGTAGAAATTAACTTAAACAGTAACTTAATAAAATATCAAATACATTTAAACCATTACTAATAAACTAAGTATGTGCACAATTATTAGAAGAAATCTGAAGTATTATTTTGCACAAGTGATGGAGAGTTATGTAGGGAGATTTGTGTTTTTATTATTGAATTAAAAAAAAAGTTTACAGAGAAAGTGTTTGTATGCAAAAAAAATTAATTAGAACTTTTTTCTTTGATTGAAAAGTGTTTTTGACTGAAGTCATCTTTATTGCATTTATTTATATATTTATACGTTTGTGTCTATATTAATCAATCAAAGAAAACTGTTTAAATACAAAAAAGACAATTGAGAGCTAAAAAATTATTACATTTAGAAAATGCTTTTTTTCTTGGATTAAGAATTTTGATTGTTTTATTTTTTTGTTGTTGTATAATAAATGTTGTATAAGGATGTTTGTTTTATTGCTCCACACACTGTAATGAGAAAAGTTTTTGGGTTTTTTTATGGACCACCATGTTACGGCTTCAGGGTTCCACAGACCCCAGTTTGAGAACCACTGCTGTAGAGGGAATTCCTGTGCACTTATCACGTGTGTGTGCGTGTGTGTGTGTCCTTCAGGCAGTTCCAGGGCCACACAGACGGGGCCAGCTGCATCGACATCTCTAACGATGGTACCAAACTGTGGACTGGGGGCCTGGACAACACGGTGCGGTCCTGGGACCTGAGGGAGGGGCGACAGCTGCAGCAGCACGACTTCACCTCACAGGTGTGTGTGTGTGTGTGTGTGTGTGTGTGTGTGTGTGTGTGTGTGTGTGTGTGTGTGTGTGTGTGTATGTGTGTGTGTGTGTGTGTGTGTGTGTGTGTGTGTGTGTGTGTGTGTGTGTGTGTGTGTGTGTGTGTGTGTGTGTGTGTGTGTGTGTGTGTGTGTGTGTGTGTGTGTTAGTGAGAGCTGACCTTTAACCTGTGTGTGTAGATCTTCTCTCTGGGGTACTGTCCCACAGGAGAGTGGCTCGCTGTGGGGATGGAGAGCAGCAACGTGGAGGTTCTTCATGTGACCAAACCTGATAAATATCAGCTCCACCTGCATGAGAGCTGTGTGCTGTCACTGCAGTTTGCCTACTGTGGTACGCGCGCACACACACACACACATTTATTAATTAATCAGCTGATTGGGTTCTGTTAAAACAAGGACAATCAAACACACAGAATTACAACCAATGACTAAAATGTTTTAGTTTTATTGAAAAAGTTCAAAATTGTGATTATTCTTCAATACTCAAGATATTTTTATATTTTTTAACTAATTCTAACCTTTTATAAAAGTTTTCTTACTATTTCTTAGCTTATTTGTAGCTATTTTTCAACTATTTATTTTTACTATTTTTAATCAACTTTATTAAAATTTTTCACTTTATAAAACCTTTTTTTATACAATTTTTTTACTCCGCGTACAATGCCCATTGGAAGTACAGTATGTATTCATATAGTGGGAGGAGCTTATGATCAAATGAGTGTGTTTGAAGGTTGTATGTACATAGAGGTGTACATACTGTACTCTGTAGTGTTATAAAGGCTTTATTTGTGGGTGTAAAATATAATAATGTGTGTGATTTATCTGGTTTAATTAATGAGACATGAATATGATAAATGTTTGTTGTTTTTTTTACTAATTTTTATATTTTTTGTTTGGTGTATATTTTGTAATGTATGTTTTTTGTAGTCATTTTGTGTATTTTTGTATTTTTTGTGTTTTTGTATAATTATTGACTAAGTTTCAGATATTCGCTACACACACACACACGCAGACCTTTTTTGCTTTTATAGATAGTAAAAACAATCGTTAAGAAAATAATTAATAATTTATTTTTAACCTCTTTTTTTAAATATATTTTCTTACTATATATCACTATCATCTATCTTAACTATCTTTTTACCTTTTTTTTACCCCCTTTTTTTATTTATTTATTTTTATTTACTATTTTTGTCTATTTGAACTGTTTTTACTATTTTTTTTGCTGTTAACTATTTTTCATCCTCAATGATCCCCGCCCCCTGCCATGACATCACTTCCCCACCCAGATGGCACAACCCCAGTTTGAGAACCACTTAATCTGAAATGTAGTTTTTATGGACTAATGCTGGGTTTTTCAACCTTAGGGTCGTGACCCCATGATGTGGGGTCGACTGAACTGTATAGTAATTCACAATTGAAACATTACTGATTCAATTTCTTTTTCTCAAATTATGGTTCTTTTTCAAGTGTAAACACACAATCTATTATATACTTTCTACAATTTCTCAAACATAACGTGTGTGCGTGTGTGTGTTTTTCAGGGAAGTGGTTTGTGAGCACAGGAAAGGACAACCTACTGAACGCATGGAGAACTCCGTATGGAGCCAGTATATTCCAGGTGAACTCAGTTATACATTATTTACATGTTTGATGTAAACTCAACATCAGGGCTGTACACTAACTGTTAAGCCATAGATGAATAGTTGACTTTGTACTGTAGTTGAATGATATTTGCAAAATGTTTTACTGTCAATATTAAGTTTTCAAACAGTGGCTGAAATAACAGGTCATTTATTTTAAATAATTTTAAAAGAAGACATAACAGATTTTTTTTTTAATAACATGAAATCATAACAACATGTTATGTTTATTTTGTTTATTTATTTTACAGAAATGCTGTACATGAATTAATTTAACAGTAACATAACCAACTTATCATCTGCATTGTTTCACACCATGAATTAAATTGAGAGGGTCCAGCTCTGATAGTGGGGTCTCCTCACCCTCTCCCCCTGGTCAGGGGTCTGTAACCTTTACTCTACATTTAACCTCATCTCACCTGGAGAGTGAATTAAAAACTAGTCTATGCTCACATCATCAAAAAAGAATGAATTATTGATATATGATATTTATTTAATAAGAGCTTTAAAAGACATGGATGGACGTAGACATACACATGACGATATTCACACAGACTTATTACACACACACACACACACACACACAGACGTTGTAAACAGAACAGGCTTCATCGAGGCGTTTCTAATGATGCTCTGATCATTAATCTGACCATCAACCAATCCGTGGACCACGTTCATGATCTGTATGGATTACTGATCAATGATGATCCATTGCACCACTAGTGCCCGCCTCCATACTCGTAGGAAATGGTGATATTTGTTGTGATGCTGGAGTGGGTGTGGCTGAGTTCGACCCACCCCTAGAATCCATGAATCTGTTTATTACATTGATTACGTGGTAGGTGTATATTAGCTTCATAGCTTCAGAATACTTCTTCTTTGAGCTTCTAGAACTGGTTAATGTGAATATTGTAAAAAATCATGTCATGTCATTTACATAAAACAAGTATTTAATACAAAGTAAGATATAAGATCTTCAAAATAAGAGCCCTATTCACAAGAGTTATAAACTAATGGACGAGAAGAAGAGATGCTTTTATTTTATTTAATTTGTGTTAGTTTAACATTTACACTAACCATCATGTGTTTCTACTCAGTCTCATATTTAAAGCTTTTTCTTGGTCTCAGTCTAAGGAGTCTTCGTCGGTGCTGAGCTGTGATATTTCAGTGGATGATAAATATATTGTGACGGGATCAGGAGACAAAAAGGCCACAGTGTATGAAGTCATCTACTGAACATGGACCTGGACCTCCATCTGCTTACATGGAACCTTCGGGCCTCAGGGACACGTGTGGGCGGAACCTGTGTTTGGGAGGCGGAGCTTCAGACTGATCAGGAAACGTCACAGGACTAGAAACAAGAAGGAATGTGATGAAAGTGATGTTTTCTACATGACCTTTAAACCTCAGCCCACACTGTGTGACTCTGCTGTAGCTGCTGCTGTAGCTCCCCCCCCACACACACAGGAGACTCTGAAACATTGTGTGGTGACGTTTCTAAACCTTATATCAGATAAAAGCATAAACATCCACTAAAATCAGAGAAGCCTGAAAAGCAAATACAGTAAAATGTTTCAGGAGATTCAGACGTTTTTTTCTGTTTCCTCTGATGAATTTAAATAAACAATCCTCTTTGTTTCTTCACCTCCTAAAGAACACACTTCATCTACATGTGTGATTTTAAACACTGAAATGTATATTTTTTAGGATGACCGCTGCCTTTATTTTCTAGAAAGCAGCACAGACGATGATTCCAACTCCTACAGAAACAGTTTTTCTTCTTAAAAAGCGAGTTTAAATGATTTTTGGAGACTCGTGTCAGGAGAGTTCCATCATTCCTCCTCTTCACTGTTTGTCTGTAAAAATGTAAATATCTGTTTTTTTTACATGGTTGATAAAGTGTTTTTGTACATCTTTTACAGGATTAAACGTTGAAATGTGTCAAACTAAAGGTCTTAAAGCTAGTGAATTAAATATGATTGAAATGTCTCAACAATAAAAGTTGTTTTTTTTTGTATGTTTTTCTCTTGGTTTGGTTCAAACACACACACACACGCTGGTTTTCAGCAGGAGATGGAGGTGATGATAACTGTAACAGAAGTACTGTTACTTGATTTAAATTGTACTCAACTAGTTACTTTAGCCTCCATGTTAGTTGCTGGTAATACCTCGTCACCGTTCCCTTACATACAGTAAACATCATGTATTTTTAAACAATAATTAGTAAGATGGGTGTAGAAATGTAACTAGTAACAACTTTTAAAACCTACGAGTAAAATTACTGATTCTAGTCAAAATCATTTGAATCTTCATTGATAAAATTATCATTTTAACTAAAAAACAAAACCAATGTTTTTAGTGCTTTTGTTATTTTTCCCACATTCTCTCTAGAACCCCCTGGAGTACCATCGGGTAACCCTAGGGGTACACATACCCCCATTTGGGAAACACTGATTCATTACACATGTAGTACAGTAAAGTCAAACATGCTTTTTATTGGTGGGTGTGTTTTTCAGATCTGGCAACCCTGACTGGTTCAGAACACGTCTCTGCAGAATCAGAAACTATAAACATTAAATATTTAGATTCATATACAGAATAAATACTGAAGTCTTTACTGAGTTCTTCTCTCTTCCTTTGTCAGGTTCCAGTTTAAATGTTTTAAATTTAATGTCCTGACGTTCTCTTTATGTGTCTGAATCATTTAATTATAAAAGCTTTGTTCTTCAGTCTCAGGGATGATAAAGTCAATCCTTTACAGAGGAAACATTCAAAATCCTCTAAATTAGGGCCACATTATCAACATTCATATTTAAATTACTGACTGATCTCAGCGTTAACACAGGACAAAAAAAGGCTTTTTTTGTGTATTTTTCAGCATTTTTGTTGTCGATTTGTTCATTTCTGAGGTCACTTTGTTATTTTTTTTTCCTGTCATTTCATGTGTATTTGGAGCTATTCTGTAATGTGTTGTTTTTTGTGTTTTTGTAGTTAATTTAATTTAATTTTCTGTCTTTGTCATTTTATGTATTGTTTTAGTTTTTTTGTACTTTGTGCATTTCTCTGTCAATTGCTTTGTTGTGGGAGTTATTTTGTGTATTATGTCGATCCTTATATTTATTCCATCTTCTTGAAATACAACTTAAGGGGATTTGTTTTGGGGGCCGCACAAAATTAGACCCAGTACCACATGTGGCCCCCGCGCCGCCAGTTGCCTATGTCTGCTCTAAATCATCAACTCAATAAGAAACGATCTAAAGTTTGACCTCAAATGGCATAAAATCATGTTTTCAGTTGAACTGAGGATGACATCACCTCTGGTCATCCAATCAGAAGTCTTGTGATGTTTTTCTAGATAATCTTACACATGAGTTGCTAATGATCAATCAGTGTGAATGATCCTCCAATCACCTCCATCTTTCTGTCACAGAGCTCATAATCTTTGCCAAAGGGCAGCGGAGCACCAACAACTGTTAGAGCTGGTAACTATCAGACTATGGATCATTCTAGAGTTAGGGTTCTCTTCTTTGTTCTTTGTGTTTGTTGCTGTTTTCTGACAGAAAAAGTGGTAAAAATGGTTCAAAGTGTCAATATAGGAACAATTAGTTTAAACTGGTAAATAATGGGCATGAGAAATAGTGAATGTGGTTAAATAATCATGAAATCTGGTGAAAAGAGGTTAAAAGTGACAATAATGGGTCAATATGTGACATTAGGTGTAAAAGTGGTAGAAAGTGTTTATAAGTGATGAATATGTCTGGAAAGTGGAAAAAATGTGTAGAAAAGACATTAAAATGTGATGTACAAGTGTCAGAAATGGAAGAAATGTAGCAAAAATATATTAAAAAGAGCAAAAATATGACAAGAAAAAGTGATGAAAATAAGTTAAAATATGGTGAGTTTGGTGGAGTTGTAGAAAAATTGTAAAAATAAGCAAAAATGGGCTCAAATTGTTCAAAATATATACTTAGTTTATTGAAGGCATCTGGTGACCATCTCCTGGTGTCTCGTGACTCCAAATGGGGTCCTGACCCCAAAGTTGAGAACCTTAGACGCCCAAAGTTCTACCTCGTTTGGTTCCGTTGAGCAGGAATAGAAGTCGAGCTCTGTGTGTGTGTGTGTGTGTGTGTGTGTGTGTGTGTGTGTGTGTGTGTGTGTGTGTGTGTGTGTGTGTGTGTGTGGTGTGTGTGTGTGTGTGTGGGGGTGTGTGTGTGTGTGTGTGTGTGTGTGTGTGTGTGTGTGGGGGTGTGTGTGTGTGTGTGTGTGTGTGTGTGATATATTGATATCAGAGGAACACAACATCTGTTCAAATCCACAGTAAATAATCAGCTCCAATCCCTGCTGATACTTTAACCCCAACAACAAACAACTCTGACTGGTGTGTGGATGTAAATCAGATTCATTACTGTCAATCTATCACACACACACACACACACACTACAGGTTATTAGGAGGTATTTACAGTGATTCACGGCGACCAATCAAAGCTGATCATTGGAGATAAAAAATGTTGAAATTGTTGCTCGAAGTTTTTGTCTGAATGAATAAATCCTGGTTCCCAACGTTCTGCCTCTGTACGACAGACAGATTATTTCTCCCAAATCCATAATCCTATTTATCTGTGTGTGTGTGTGTGTGTGTGTGTGTGTGTGTGTGTGTGTGTGTGTGTGTGTGTGTGTGTGTGTGTGTGTGTGTGTGTGTGTGTGTGTGTGTGTGTGTGTGTGTGTGTGTGTGGAGATGTTTCACTGCTGGATGATGTGTTATTATTTTGTATCTTTATACATTATCTACCTGTATTTGTCCATATGTCAGATGTATGAATAGAACTGTATGCTGATGATGCAGTGGTGTGTATATACAGTACATGCTAAGAACACAACAAGCTGCTCAGTGTTTTTCTTGTGTTTAGAAGTAAATTCATGTATTTTTGTTTGTTTTAGAGTCATTTTTATAATGGTTTTTGACATTTAGTATATGTTCCTCTCATTCTGTATACATGTCATCATTGTATATTTTTGTCACATTTTGTGGTTTTAGTTTTTATATATTATTGTGTCATTTTGTGTGTTTTTCCTGTCGTAATGGTGTGCTTTCAATTAATTAAATGTAATTTTGTTATCAATTTAATGTATTATTGTTATTTTTATGTGTTTTGGAGTTATTTATGGTGTTTCCCTTGATGGCCCTACAACATTAAACTGAGGGCCACTTGTGGCCCCCGGGCCACCAGTTGCCAATTACATCTTAAGAGCAATAACTCCTCCTTCTGCCCCTCCCAAAGGGAGGTTAGCTCCGCCCTCACTAACAGACACGATTGCTGCATTGAGCGACACTAAAGTTTGTGGCTGCGTCCTAATATTTCCTCCTATCTCCTTTCCTATCCACTTTTTCTTAACCCCAGTTAGGAGAGGAGTTAGGAAGAGGCCATCACGTTTTTTAGACTAAAGGACGTAAAAAAAGGAAGCATTGAGCCTCTTTTCCTGAGCTTAAAGAGAACTGGGACGCTCTTTATCATGGCTATTCAGACGCTGATTCCTCCTTTAGCTAGCTTAGCTAAGCTAGCTTAGCTTAGTTTAACAACAACATTCATCGGACTTAGTTGCAATTAACAATCGGATGATTAGTTTTTTAGCAATATACATTTACAATATATCATTATACATTTACAGATATTTATCAATATACATTTATAGATTTTAAAACTAATCAAATGAATCCTAATTAAATGTATTCACTAGCTTTCATCTTTAGGCACCGAGAGCTGTTTTGTTAATAAATGTTCTTTAAGTAGTTTTTCAAATCTTAATTTGTTATTTTCTTAAATAATTTGTCATCATTATTCCATGACTGTACCTCACATTACTATTGATCATATTAGTCTTTACTGTATTTAGAGTGAATCTATTCTTCCTTTAGGTCAGTGGTTTGACATCACGACATTTATTTTATTTTTTATTTTAAGATAAAAATAGTGTAACCTTTATTGGAAAAATAAATGAATAAATAAATAAATGGACCATTATTCTTTAACTCTCATAAAAACAACACAAAATTTGCAATGATATATTTTAGAACAGTAGGCTAATTATAATGCTCTTTATTATTGCTTTATTTATTTTTTAATCCTTCTTTAGATCCTTTTCTTAATTTATTTTTTCGAGTGTGTGTGTGTGTGTGTGTGTGTGTGTGTGTGTGTGTGTGTGTGTGTGTGTGTGTGTGTGTGTGTGTGTGTGTGTACATGGTGTATGTTTGATACCTGCTGCTTCAGCAGTGCTGATCACCTCAGTGTGATCGCTCACCTTGGGAAGGAGACGTCTCTAAGCTCGTTAACACACACACACACACACACACACACACACACACACACACACACACAATGACTGCTGTACAAAGCTGATAGCAGTACTCCGTCCTGTCGACACAGGATAATCAGCTGCTGGGGATTGTGGGTAATCTCTAATAATCCTTCACATGGAATATGGAAAACATCAGAGAGTTATTCAATAGGACACAGATAACAGTGTGTGTGTGTGTGTGTGTGTGTGTGTGTGTGTGTGTGTGTGTGTGTGCGTGTGCGTGTGTGTGTGTGTGTGTGTGTGTGTGTGTGTGTGTGTGTAAAACCAGATATTAGAAGCTGAAACTAGAATAAAAATAAGGACACATACTGTACCCCTCACTACATTGTCCATATCTATAAAGTATTGATCAGATCAAACTAAACATTACAGTGAGAATATTGAATAATTAATGAACAATTGGTGAAAATGTCAACAATTTCTGAGACTGAAATAACAGCCCATGATTGAGTGTGAGATGAACAAAGGCCTGAGTTGTTCCCTTTGGTTAGTGGGTGTGGTTAGTGGGTGTGGTTAGTGGGTGTGGCTCTCAGTAAAAGCGGTGTTTATTTTAGTTTATGGACAAAATAAATGCACAATGTTGTCATGATGTAAAAACCTTTGTTTGTTGTTTTTTTATTGTCGTTGCTCACTAAACATGTGACACTTCTACAGAGATTTATGGTCATGTTGTTGTTTTAATGTGTTTGTTGATGATTTTAATTGATTTTACTGATGATTTTAAATGTTCTTATTGATTTTAAACAATTGAATGTTTTATCATGTAAAGCACATTGAGTTGCCTTGTGTATGAAATGTGTTGTACATATAATTTGCCTTAATTCTACGTGTGATCAGCTGTGGAGTGAGAAATAATTGTAAATGATCTAATCAATTATCAGGCGTATTAGAGAGCAGCGCTATCATTAGCTCTAATTACTGTGCTAATGACACACACAAAAATGGTCATTGTGTGACCTTATCCAGTGTGTGTGTGTGTGTGTTTATACTACATCATAACCATTCCCTGGGCCTGCAGCAGTTCCAGCCAATCAGCTTTCAGCTTTCTATCAGCAGGTGTCGTTAGCTCACTGTGAGATTTCCTCCTCTGCTAACGCTAACTCACCCGTACACAGACACATCAGCAGATTTTACTCAGTTCTATCATCATTACAGAATACATTATTATGACATCAGCTCTCATGGTTTTATGAAGAATATAAACAGTGTTTTATATCATCATCTCCATTTAGACTCTGATCACTTTGTAATGTTTCTCCTGCTGTCAGAGGAACAACTGATCAGATATTAGAGCTGAGGGGTGTTCCATAAAGGAGGTTTAACAAACTCTGAGTCTATCCATAAACTCTAGGTCAACATACCCTCCATGGTAAACTCTGTGTATCTGATTCATTACAGCTGGTATAAAATGGGTTAATAAACCCTGAGTATGTAAACCTTGAGTTAATGACGTGCATCGACGGTTAAACGAACTACCATGGTAACCACCCGGAAAATAGTGATTTATTCACTCTGATGGTGAAATAAGCAGGTGTTTGATGAATATGATCCTGTTCTAAAGGTGTGTTCAGTCTTCAGTGATTATAGTGGCTTAAATCACCCGTAATTAATAACACTTTATGATCACTTCATCACTTTATCTCTTCAGTGACGTGACAAGTGGTGAATAATAATAATAAAATATGTCTGAGGAGACGTGTCAGCATCATAGGATGTTTACATAGAGAGTCCTCCTGTTACACTGGATATAAACACAGTGACTGATGCTTCATATCTAATCATTTATATAGATTTTTAATGTATTATTATCACCAGAGTCATCTCTACGTCCTAGATAATGTCATAAAAAAACACTGAAGCAGGACACGAACCCACGACCCATCCCTTTCAAGAGCAGCGTCACACTTCACTGTGACATCATACCTTCATAGATGTATGATCTACAGATTTAACTGTATAACAATATAAAACAATAAAAGTTTATTAATTTAAATGATCATCTCCTCCTTTATATTATCTACAGGTTTGTATTCAGTGAACTTTACTACAGACGTCAGTAGATGTTTTAATGTAGATCAACCTCTCAGTGTCTAAATGATCTACATCTACAATGTTAGAAAGAAAACTACTGTTTGATAAAAAAAAAAAAAAAAACATAAATCAACACAACATTAGTAATGATGTGAACACGTCTGTGGTGTGTGATGTCACTAATGTGTTTCAGAGAAAAGTGTTAAGGTTTATTAAAGTGTTCAGGTGGGCGGAGCCAGGTAGAAACCCAGGGTTTCTTTGATAAAACCTGTCAGTGACCAGGTTTAGTTCACGGACAATGTTACCATGGTAACATACTCAGAGAAGATCATACCTCACGTTTAGGAATGAGATACTCAGAGTTTGAACATAACCTGTTTTATGGAATAAACCTCTGATCAGCTGCTCCCTGTCAACACATGTTTACATGTAAATAGTCATTATACAGTCAGTTTTAAAGGAATCCTACACAGTTTTTACAAGTTTGGCCTAAAGTCTTTGAAATGTACTTTACTCTCCCTTAAACAGTGCCCTGACACGCTCTGGTGGCTGAAGTTAGAGAGTAAATCATTGATTGTTGAAGGACACCCACCCTAAAGGACTTCTATCATTGGTGTCTTCAACAGTCCGTGATTTATTATCTAACTCCAGCCACCAGAGCGTGTCTGCGTACTGTTTAAGGGACAGTAAAGGTCCCTTAGCAGAGCTCTTCTTCTCTGCTTCATCATCTACTAGCAAACCTCAGAGTTGGAACTGTCGCCCCCTGTGGTCACAACTGCTTTTTATCATCTTTCTGTAAATGAAAGAGGTTTATTTCAACATCTTTAACTTTTCCTGGTTTTTAAAGAAATTAAAAGCAGCACAAGTTGTTATTTTGACTGAAAAAGTTACTAAATGATCTAAAATCTACTAAATGATCTAAAATCTACTAAATGATCTATAAATCAGGCTGAATGTTTCACTCCAATAGAAAACAATGAGATGTTTACAGGAAGTGGGGCCGTGTGACATCATCAATCACATGATTTAAAGATGGAGGAACAGGCTCTAAAACTAAATTATTCCTATTTATAAAAGGAAATTAAATGTGTTTGTTAGACATAGATCTACTAAGGGTGACCGTGGCTCAGGGTCGTCTTCTGATGGAGAGGTTGGGGGTTCGATCCCAGTACCTGACTATGTGTCGAAGTGTCCTTGGGCAAGACACTGAACCCTAAGTTGCTCCCAGTGGTCGACTAGTGCCTTGCATGTCAGTCCTGTCCCACTGGTGAATGAGCTGATATGTAAAGCTTAGAGACTGTTTCAATGGTGATAAAGCTCTATATAAATCATGTCTATTTAACATTTACTAATAAGGACATTTAGAATATTTTAGGACACATTTATAAAAAGGGGAGGATCCTTTAAAGCTCATACAGGCTGCTGAATGGTTCAGGGTTCATTTGTGTTCAACCACTAATGAGCCTTTCTAAATTAAATAACTTAGTTTAAATACCCTAAAACAGCAGGTGTTAAATGAATAAATATAATATAATATAATCAGAATGATGATGAACAATGAGACAGTGACACTGACTGTGGAAGGTCATAGAGGATCAGCTCACACAGCTGTGTTGATTGGAAAAAGACTCAGAAGAGTTTGCTGAGTCATGGACACGCTGAAGACTGAAAGACATCTAAACACTCCTGACGGTATGTGGATGTTTAATGTTGATTTGTGTTTCTTATGATAAATTATATTATATTGTTTTCTGCTTTAGTTAAATGATTAAAGAAGTTGGAGTGTGGTTTTATCTGTCCAATGAGAAAGCTTTGGGAGGAGTTACAAATGCACTTAAAGTCAAAGACACACTCAGCCTCATCATATAATATCATATGTAAGGTATTATAGATAAGGATGAAGATTTAGATTTAATTTCATACTTTTATTAAGTTCACCACAAACTGTTTAAAAAGTGAAACTAAAATCTCTTCCCTGAGTACAGTCAGACTGACATTAATACGCTCGATAGCTCCACACGTAGCGTAGCATGCTAACCACGACCTCTGACCTCTAAGTGGGTCACGACCCCTTCACAGTGATGTACAGTCTGCGCACTGTCGCCATGGTAACATGAACTAGTAGCAAAGAACATCACCACAGGGGATTGATCACACACACACACACACACACACACACACACACACACACACACACACACACACACACACACATACACATACACATACACATACACATACACATACACACACACACTCCATCTGTCAATGTAAATCAATTCTGACCTTTACTGAACTCTGGCTCTGCAGTTTGACAGTTAATCACTGGTGTGTGTGTGTGTGTGTGTGTGTGTGTGTGTGTGTGTGTGTGTGTGTGTGTGTGTGTGTGTGTGTGTGTGTGTGTGTGTGTATGTGTTACAGTATATTACTCACAGACGAGCTCAGACTAAACATGCCAATTATCAGATATTCAATTTATCTCCACTAGGTCAGTGTCCGTAGGAATTATGTATAGCTATATAAAAGTGGGAGGGGCCAGTAGCTTTTTCATGGATGGTTAAATGAGGTTGTGTTTGAAGGTGTGATATCAGGGACATTTACATTTGTTATGAAATGTGTACAGTGATAACTATTGTGTTTTCATATATTTTGGTTTCTAGTAAGAACACTGTAGGGAGTTGAACCTCATCTATTCTGATTCCAGTCTGTTGTCCTCATGGATCCACATCTCCTCAGAACAGAACAGATTCAGTCTGGACTCGTTTAGTGTCATTAATCCACAACAGTCAGTTTAGATACACACAGAATTTGTAAAGCATTTATGAAATAATTTATTAACGGTGTCATGGCAGTCCAAACAAATCTGACGTTGCACTCTCGAACCAATCAGCAGCCATGTTGAAAGTCTCAGCTCAGCCTGATCCTGATTTGCAGAGATATTTGAGGAACACACACACACACACAGATTCCTTGCTTTATAGATAGATTATCATATATTTCATCAAAGTGTTCTTTGTAGAGTCAGGCCTACAGTTTAAACCTGGTTTAAAGTCGTCTGTGACCACACCCCCTTTTACCATTCAATCAAACTCTTCTCAGCTTGGCGCGCTCCAGCTCAACCAATCAGCTGACAGTATTTTGGTTTAGTGCACGTCTTCATAAGACCCACGAGATCGATCACAGATTTAATGATTAGAGACGTTAACTCTGCGCTGCAGCTTTTACGATGAATAAACAGCCAATAGAAACCTCTGCTGAGACTAACAGGACGTGACATCATGAGAATAAAGGACGGACACGTAAAAAAAAAGTTTCTGTGGTTTGAACATTTTAAAAATAATAGAGTTAAACATGGTGTTATTTAATGAATGTACCATAGAGAACAACTGTTTAATAAGTGTTTTAACGCCTGTCAACATTTAATAAAAGATGATGATGTAACTCACAATTAAATAATATGTAAATAATGAGACTAGTGAGTGTTTGATAAACATTAAATTCCAATAAACAGAGGGAGCAGCACAACGGTGCTGTGTGACGTCACGTCAAACACTGTAGGTCAGCACGGAGGTACGTGCACTGTGTGCACGTCTCTTAAAGTGATAGTGTATCTTTGTCATTGGGAGCCTTAGTGCTCCGCCCTGTCCCTGAAGCCCCTCCCTCTCTGTATATCCACAGCTTTCTCATTATTAATCTCTGATCAATAAATTAACACATTTATACCGTGTGGTAAACAGAGGTGATGATACACACGTATATATTATTATTACTGATGGTTTAAACACATGGAGACTGTGATATCATTAATAATACGCTACACATTAAACATGTAATAATGATTATATCATCATTTGTATGGATTTAAAATCATATTAAAATATTTACCATCATATTTCCTTTTAAAATACTGTATTAAAGGTGCAGTCCGCAACTCTCAGATCCCTCTCTCCCCGCTGCTCTCTTGCCCTGCCTCCAATTAGTTGATGAAACCACTGTTCCAGTTAGAACCCAGACTAAACCCTGAGCTGGGTTTGATCAAACACCCTCTGGTTTATATCTCTGATATAGATCTATAGATATAGAGAGAGAAATATATGAATTAGATTAGATACAGAGCTAAAAATAGATGTCCTATTTGAATTTCAAGGCCCAAATAAAAAACCTTCATACACAATAATAATAATAATAATACACACACACACATGTTTTTGTGTGTGATGAATTTGTAAAAGACACAAAATACTTTAAATCAGGTGTTACTCATTTTAGTTCAAGGTTCACATACAATTCAGTCTGATCTGAAATGGGCGGGGCCAGAAAATACAGGTTTTTGTGAAGGAAAAAAGCACAAATTCAAACAAAATCCAGAATATTCAACAATTGGTGAAAAATCTTTGACCTTGGAGCTAATTTTTTAAAAATTTGCAATGTAATTCTGTGGGATAATTTGCAATAAGTTGTTTTACTATCACTGTAAATAATGTATTATTGCAACACGTTTTATTTTATCTGCACCTTATATAGTCATTTACTACAAGTCCTGTTTTTGCCGTCATTTCTACTTTCAACAAAATCTTCCTTTAGGCCAAACTTCTGCTTTAAATCATCAACGTTTGGAGGAAACTGAGCATAAAACTCCTCCTCTTTCTGTTAATGTGTTCATTAGTGTCATTAACCTCTGCTACACACACACACACACACACACACACACCCTCTGCCTCACACGATGTTTGACAAATGAGTGGTCACGCCTCATTAAACACACAACAATGTAAACAGGAAATGGAGACACACACACACACTGCACTATCTCAGGCAGAGGTTGATTGGCTGACAGAAAGGGGGAGGAGTTTTGAAATGGTTTCTAATTGGTGACGTTAATGAGTGTGAGGAGGAAACTGAGCAATGGTTTGATTATATTATTGATCAGTGATCAACAGTTTAATAATAATAACTATGTACACACAGGAAGTGGTTGACAGTACAAACATCAGCAGGAAGTTTAAAATACAAGCTTTTATTATGATGTCATTTGAGAATTAAAACACACAGTTAAACAGTGGAGTTACATTTGTTAGTGAATAAACAAATAGAAGAATAACACTTAAACATACAGTGGAGGAAACACAAAGTCTAGTGTCAGCATTAATGATGCACCGAACATTCAACCACTAAAAACCATAAGACTTTTATTTAATGGAACAAGACGTAAATAAACCTCTGTGTGTGTTTGTTGGTCCACGTTATAAACATTATTACTACGATGAGTTAAAGCAGCGCACACAGGAAATGATGCAATGAATCAGAGAAACTGATCTTCATCAATAACTTTAATATACTTTGTGTTTTAATAAGAACAGATTTAATGTGACTCTCAGTCACTTATAGGCCTGTACAATATCATTTAATATATGTGTTAAATATTTTATATTCTGCATTGTTGGAATGCTACTGCAAAATAAATATGTTCATATATATAACTGACATTCTTTGAATCATTAATATTAATTTATACAGTACAATAATTTATTTTGCTTTTTGGCCAGTTTTCATTTGATTTTGGTTTTGGTGGACAGCAGTGATGGACGTACTTTCTACTCACGTTAGAACACGTAGCATACATGCTAACGATTAGCACTTCCTCTGTTATGAATGTGAAGCAGTAATTCTGATCATTTCTAACATCAACACTGTTTATTTATTTTAATCTAAAATAAAGAACTTTATCAGTTAAACGTGATGGTACAACGTAGTGTATACTGCTCTGTTTTTAAACTAACAACACCTTATTTCACAGTTAAAATCATTGATAATACACTTTATATATTTATATAAAACAACATAACAAAAGAAGAATAGTTTCACATTTCATTCATGGAGAAACAATGAGGATTAATAAAGTAACTCATGCTCTTTGTATAAAAGTGTTGAAGCGCTAACGCTAATGCTAACATGAACAGTTGTTCTGTTTGCTGAAGCCTTTCGTCCTAAATCAGATTAACACTGCTGTGGTATTTTAAAGGAACCATCATAACTTCCTCTTCCATCACTTCCTCCTTCATCTCTCGTCTCATCATCGTCTTCGTTCCAAACCGATGTTTAATCTCACTGTTCAGGCTGATTTCAGTGAATCACTACGTTAACAGGGATCAAACCACTTCCTGTTCTTGTGATAATCATGGTTCAGACTAGTTTAGTTAGTTCTAACCTTAACCCAGACTAGTCTTTGTTCAGCTGCAACAGAACAGGTTCTGTTTCCTCCTGGGAGCGCTCAGACTGGGCAGAGACTGATGGAAGCTTTTCTCCTCATACGTGGCCTGTTTCCTCACCAGCCTGTAGAAGCCAGAAAATATTACTATAATAATAATAACCTGATTTACAGCCAGTTAACGACCTTTGACCCCTAACAGTATCATTACAGATCTATAACATACAAAACACAGACGTCTCCTGATCACATCAGCGTACATTAATAAAATAACTAATAAATAGTTACGTGTTGTATCATACTAGAAAACATTTTAAAACATTTATACATCAGCAGAAAAAAAGGTTTATCAACCTAAAACCTAATATTAATATTCAGAATATGTTAAATATTATCAAATCAATGATAACAGTAATGTTGCCAGAGTAGCAGTAACATAACAAGCATAATAATAGTTAAAGCATATTTCAATTGTTTTTACTAGATTGCATTAACACATTGTTTTTTTAACAATTGTATAATTATTTAAAGCAGAACCTTAATAAACCCTCCTCATAGTCCCTGTGAGGGTACTCCAGGTGTTTATGGGGTGATTGGGGGTCTTTCATCCCCTGATGTCTCTGACCAGAAAACAACACAACTTTCCCTCCCTCTGACAGACATCAGCTCATTATTACAAACTAATGCTAGATTATGACCACACGGAGTCTTTACACAGAGTTTTTACAACAGTGACATAACCAAAGGGACCTTTAGGGGGCGCTATAAGCTCAAGTTACTTAGTTCTGTTTCAACTATTCTGTGCTGTCAGTGTATCTTTAGTTTACGTCACACAGATACTCATTTAAATTTCATTCACCTTGTTTTAGTTTTAAAACAATGCACACAAATATTTTATCCCATTAATTTACACTTGCCATGATCTGATAAAATCTTTCTGCATAAATCATTTCAAACAGGGACGTTAAACTCATTTTATTCTGGGGCCAAATACAGACCAGTTTAATCTCAAGTAGACCACAGATTATAGGAGGTAAAACATGCAGTTTTATTATTCATGTGCCATAGTTTCTACTTCTATGTATAATAGTATTTTAATTATTTAAGGCACTGACAATATCAACAATAAGTGACAGATTTCAGTCCCTGCAGGAGATCAAATGTAGTTGATTTTGTGACTAATTTGTATTTAATTTGAGGACATTTTGGGCAATAATTGGAGGACAATTGTAGGATTTTGGAAAGATTTAGTAAAAAATTACTGCCATCATGTGATTTAAACGTGGGGAAAACTCAGCCCTGGGGAAAAAGTGCAACTTTATTCAATTTGTGTATTTGGAGGAACTGAGGAATCACCAAATGATTTAGGTGGTGATTTACAGTCGTGTTTTTTGACTGTGATTTTTCTCCTTCGGGCCGAATTGGGAGCTTTAAAGGACCAGATTTGGCCCCCAGGCCTTGAGTTTGACACTTGATTTAAAGGTTGTTCTCACCTGGCCAGATGCAGCACAGCCTCCACGATGTTGGAGCCGTCTTTAGCGCTGGTTTCACAGAACAGAGTGTTGTACGTCTGTTGGGAAAATAATGAATTACATGATGGTCATTATTAAAAGATTATAGAGCAGGATGTATAAATCAGTCTCCATAGTGACACCACGGTCGTTAGGGTAACTGCAGCCATCAACCCAGCCACCGCGGGAGCGCACATCAACTGTTTATTAGATACTGTGGATAGAGGATGGACACCTCACCCAACCCTGACGGGACCCGACGGCTCCGGACGGGTCGGGTTCAGACAGATGTTTAGAAATGGTGGTGGTGTTGGGTCACATGATGTGGTTTGTGCGACAGTGTTCTTCCTTTCCTGCTGCTACAGCTGATCCGTGGTGGATGTAGAATGGATCAGAGGACAATTATAAAGGAATAAACCGTTGAAACATTCCTTTTACTGCACAATAACATGGATTATATAAATTGATCCCATGGGTCTCTTGTGTGTACTGTGGTTCTGTTTGGGTTTCACGTTCTCTTGTTACCTGTGCACTGATCTGATGTTGACATTAACAGTTGTTTGTTAATAAAAATCAGTGCTTACCACTAAAACAAACGTACATATGGCATTTCTTTGAGAAAAAAAACGAGGTTTTCACTGTTGGGTCGGACTAGGAGGAGATAATACGACCCCATCAGCACTCCAACTGTGACACGGTTATTTATTTACTCTCTGTTTATGTGACTATTTACTGCTATACCTGTGCACATGCCTCTGCGTACGTCTGTGGAACCAAACAGTCCACTGTGCTTGTCTCCAAGCCGTTTTTCTCTCATTCTTTATTATTTCCGGGTTATTAGGGCGCCGTTTCAAGCTAACGTTAACGCGCACCAACATCATTTGACGTAACAATCAGCGTCATTTGACTCCAGGTTTACAGAACAGGACGGGAAAATGTATCACAATCTGTTCAATGCAATGAGTAGAAATATGTGTGGACTCATTATCTTTGGTTTAGAACGCTTCATCACCCATTAGCATTAAAAAATAAATAAATGTAATGTTTATTTTTTGCCCTATGCTCCTTTAAACCGTTCTAAAACTCTTCTGATTGATCAACATTTATCTTTTTATTGATTTACGTGGAGACATTTGGAGCTAGCTGCAGAAAGTAGAACTGTTTGATTAGATGGATGAATAGATGGATGAATAGATGGATGATGGATGGATGTGTTTACCATTGCCAGCTTTTCTCCATAACTGGTTGGAACAGAGCTCTGTGATTGGTTCCTGAGGTCTGACTTGTTACCAACAAGCATGATGGGAATGTTCTCGTGGGAAGAATCCTGTCAGGAAAAGAAATAATTTGATCTAATAATAAATATTATTAAAAACAACTGTTGACATATATCATGCATCATCACACCACGTCTGTACCTACGTCATGTCCTCTGCTGCGTGTAGAGAAAAGAGAATTCAGCTTTAAATCTCTGTGTGTGTGTGTGTGTGTGTGTGTGTGTAACGTTAGTCGTTCTCACCTCGATCGTATCCACCCAGTCTCTGACATTCAGGAAGCTCTGCTCACACGTGACATCGTACAGCAGCAGAACTCCATCTGCTCGCCGAAAATAAGACTTAGCAATGCTACGGAACCTAAGGAACACAGAGGAACACAGAGAGTGAGAGGGTTTGGACCATTGAGGAGTATATCAGATTTGTCATGCTTTGATATCAGAGACAGTTTGACAGTGTGTGTGTGTGTGTGTGTGTGTGTGTGTGTGTGTGTGTGTGTGTGTGTGTGTGTGTGTGTGTGTGTGTGTGTGTGTGTGTGTGTGTGTGTGTGTGTGTGTGTGTGTGTGTGTGTGTGTGTGTGTGTGCGTGCGTGCGTGCGTGCGGGGGGGGGTTCAGAGGGGATAGACTTGGTAGAAATGGAGACCATGACAATGAATGATTTGACGAGGGGGAGGAGGTTAGGCCTGGGCCAATAGTCGATAAATCAATTAACTGGACGGTAAATAAAATGAACTCAGTAAGTTTGCTAGCCTTGGTATATTACCATATTCATGTGTTTTTGGTAGCGCGCCTGTCGGCTGCAGAGGCTAGTGTTAGCAACGGTTATAAAACAGGAGATAACTCAGTCAGTTCTAATAATGTCTCAGTGAACCTACAGTGTAATTACTCTAAAATAGTATTCCACTGCCAGGTAATCTTAGATTTAGGTAAATCTAACCGTTATAATCCGGTAGATGCATTAACTCTGGACCTACTACGTAGCTTCAGATTGCTACGCCGGCTACACCCAGTGGCCTGTGGAGCAGCGGAGCCTCTTACCCACGGTGTCCACCAGCGGAGGAGACGTAAACGGTGTGATAGGAAGCAGAATGCCGAGCGGGGCTAGCAACCAAGCTAAGTCTAAGTATTTAGTTTTCCTCGTCTTTAGCCTCCAAACAGACTGGATGATAAGAGGGTTCACCCTCAGCACCTCCATGTTTGTTCTATAGCAGAGTAAACAGGAGGAGGTCAGTGGTGACAGGGTCCAGTAGGCAGGTGGAGGATTTTTAACTCTTCAGCTGGCTGGACAGGTGTGAATGAGTGGTAAGAGGGGCGGAGCCAGGTGACGAGTGGGCGGGGCTGAGAGCAGAGGTAGGCAACTTTTATCACAGCGGGGCCATAAAAATGTGTTTGTTTGATCAGAGGGTCACATGATCAACATTCATGTCAGCATTTAGAATAATGAGTGATCTGAGCATTAATATTGGAAATACCTTTTTATAGTAATTTTGTGTGTTTGTCTCTTATTCTGCGTATGTTTGTTGTTGTCTTGCTCGTTGTGAAACATTTTGTACATTTCTGTAGTGCTTTTGTGTATTTTTGTTGTAAAATATGAGGTTTTTGGAGCCATATTGTGTATTTGTGCTATAATTTTGTTATGTTATTTTAGTAATTTTTGTGTATTTTTGTTGTCATTTTGCTTGTTTATTAGTGCTGTAGGTTTGCAAAGTCATTTTTGTCTTTTTCTGTAATTTTGTATATTTTTCTCAGTAACTGGGTGTATTACAGTTTTGTGTGTTTTTGGAGTATTTTCTGTTTTTTACATTTTAATGTGTTCTTGATCTTGTTTTGTGTATTTTTCTGTCATTTTGTACATTTACTTTGAAGGCCGCATAAAATTAGACCCAGGGCTGCATGTGGCCCCCGGGCCGCCAGTTGCCTACGTCTCCTGTAGAGGGTGTTGATTTTTGATTGGAAGAATGATAGGAAGTTGTTGTACCTCTCCTGTCCTGCTGTGTCCCACAGCTGTAATAAAATGGGGTCTCCGTCTACGATGAATGTTTTCATGTGAAAGTCGACCCCTGAAATCACACAGTGTTAGTTTATCTGTTCATCACAGAACGAGACGACGATGGTGGTAAAAACATATGAAACGTTGGTCCTCCTGACCCAGGGTAGCGCTAGAGTTCAGTGAGAACTCGTTCTTGCAGAGACGAAGCAGGAAGCTGGACTTTCCCACAGCAGCGTCTCCTGCTAACACGATCCTGTACGCTTTCTCTGACGTCATGTAGCCAAGGTCCTCAGCATCTGGGTCGTCCTACCAGGGACACACAACAAAACACATCATAAGAAGTTAGCATTTAGCTCTTAGCATTTAGCTTTTAGCATTTAGTGCTTAGCGTTTAGCTCTTAGCATTTAGCTTTTAGCATTTAGTGCTTAGCGTTTAGCTCTTTGCATTTAGCTCTTAGCATTTAGCGCTTAGCATTTAGCTCTTAGCATTTAGCGCTTAGCATTTAGCTCTGAGCTCGCTAAGGATTATTTCTCTGATTATGTGATAAAAACACAAATTAAACAAGTTAAAAGCATTGAGTTTAAACAGCAGCTAATGTTGAAACTAACCAAACTAATCAGTTTTAGCTCATTTTAAATAGCGTGTTAATTTAGTCTACTAATTTAAAATGTTTAATTCGTTAAAACCTTTGGTGGAGTGTGCAGCCATAGACATAGAAACATAGAGACACAGACATAGAGCAGCTGAAAACCGAGCCATGATGGGAGATGGAATATTAGACGGAAAGTTTCACATTAAAAAGTGAAAGAAGTTTTGAACGCTGAAAAAAAGTTATTAAAACGTCTTTGAACATAAATATACTTTAATAATAATAATATTACTAATCATAATTTTCTGTGTTAATTCTTCAGTCTTAAGTAGAAAAATGTAATTAATTGCGATTACAGAAAATTGGGTAATTGTTTTATCGATTGACATCCCTAATTTTAAATACTTCAAAAGTTTTTCATATATGGTTAAAAAAAAAGACAAGAAAGGGATTTTTAAACAAATAATCATAAAAAATAAATGTATTTTTAAAAGTTAAAATAGCAGCACAACAGCTTTTAAATAAAGACATAAGTTGATTAGGGTTGTCACGATACTAGAATTTCAAACTTGATACCGATACTCGGAAGGGAACAAAAACTCAATACCATTTCGATACCACGAGGCAAACAAAAGACAAAAATTTAGAAGCATAATTTGAGAAAGTTGAGAATACAAACTATGAACAGTATACAAAGTATTTTTAAATGAAGTGAAATGTAGGGCAACATTTAACAACACTTGTAAACAACAAAAACTATTGCACTTTTTTGAGAAAGTATAGCAAAATTTAGCAGCACCTGTAAACAATTAAAACTTAAATAATGTTTTTTAAGAACATAGTGCAGAACAAATATTAACTATTAAACATTTTTAAGAACAGTGTGCCAAATTTAAAAACAACTGTTCTGATCATAGTAAAAGTAACAGTTTATTGTTTGTAGGCTATAGGGGTGTAGCGCCCCATATAATCAGTTTTATTTTGTTCCAAATTCTGTGTTTTTAATTCTGTTTTTTAAAAAATATTAATCATTTTTTTCAGAAAATATTAGTTTTTAACTCCTGTGAAGAAACAAAATAAATACTAATAAAAAAAAACATAATTAAACAAAAATGTGTGTCAAAAATAAAGTAAGATTAAAAGGAAAATATAAGTTGTAGTGACATGGATTATTCTGACTGCTCCTTTTTAATTATTTATGTCATATAAAGATGTATGAGAACAGCATTAATGTCACCATATTCCCCCTCAGGGATCAATGATTTACTGATCAGGTTTATTGATTAAGTTTTGATCAACCTAATTTAAATTAACCTAATTTAAATGATCCTGATGACATCATTCCAGACCACGATTAAACAAAAATAATGTTTCAGACTCTATTGATGGTCTCGTCCTCAACAACAGAACAACTTTATCCACAGATCTTCTGTAGCTCTGATGAGATGTTTAAACACTCTGAGCAGGTGAAGATGATTAATGCTGACTCATGTTTACATGGAATGATGCAGCGCAACATGAGAAACAGACGGAGTTTTACAGACACGTTAAAGTTAAACAGGCACTGATGGCTCTGGTTTAGGAGTCAGTTCCTAGTGTCACGGTGATGGCGTTTCATGTTCATTCTGTCCATTTGTGTGTTTAACCGTTTTCATTGGTCGATTCCGTGATTCTGTTCTAGTAGTGTGTTCAGCTGCAGCTGAGGGGAGGAGCTACACATGTGTCTGTCTGAATAAAGTTGTCAATTGAAACAGGCGGGGGAAAAAAACTGGAGATGAACTATAGATATATTAAGAGATGAACACGGCTCTGTTAGTATCGATACTTTTGAAAGTGAGTATCATATCCTGCACTCATTTTTGGTATCGATACTTTATTCAGTATCGAGTTTTTTGACAACACTAAAGTTGATGTATTTAACACAGAGACATTTGTCTGACTTTATTTACCTGAACATTAATGGCACTGAGAGCTTTCCTGATCCTCGGTGCTGGAGTTCTGCTGATACTCGTGGGTTCTGATCCTCTCCAGTCCAACATGGAGCTGCTGTCAGAACCAAACGCTGATTCTTTATCCTGAGTTTCACTTTCAACTGCCTGTAAACATTCAGACATTATCTATCTATAAATCAAGATGTGTGTGTACAAACTTTATTTATCATTTATCATGTTCATGTCTCATAGAATTAAACCAGATAAATCACACACACTATTTTATTTTACACCCTTTATAACACTACAGAGTACACAGCTATGATGTGATACATTACGTTTAATCTGATTGGTCTGCTATGATGTGATACATTACGTTTAATCTGATTGGTCGACTATGATGTGATACATTATGTTTAATCTGATTGGTCGAAACATGTTATAATAGACATCTCACCTCTGTGTCTGAGCTTTCTCTCATCCTCCTGTCAGTGACGTCTTCACCCACTTTTTCCTCCTCCTCCTCTGTGTCGTCCTCTTCGTGACCTTTGACCTCTGGCTCTGAGTCGTACCCTCCATGTGACCCTCTGAGGGTGGACAGACCACTGTCCATGTAGAGCTCAGGCATGCTGTCCTCCTCACACTCACTGCTGTCCCTACGCCTCAAGCCTGGGTCACACATGGCCAACGCTAGCGTGTCACAGCTGGGCCGCCGACCATAGGCTGGGAACTCATCAGCACGCTGACGAAACCTGAGCAAAACACACAGAATGTATCACTATATCTATGGGGCGCCTATTTAAAGCTACAGCAACTTTTAGCAACACTTACCAACAAACCACCAAATCTAAATCTAAATGTTAAATCTAAATATTAAGAGGGTCATTTTATGCAACTTTTTAGCCAAATCCATTTGTTCTAAGAACCCCAACAACATAATATTTGAGGTTTATTTTGAGTTTTAGCCTCTCAACACTCAAGTTACCTCATATGTGATCGTTACATTTCAATATAAATGTTAAATCTAAATATTAAAATTAAATGCTGAATCTAAATATTAAATCTAAATTGAAATTTAAATATTAAATCTAAATTGAAATTGAAATATTAAATCTAAATTTTAATTAAAATTTAAATCTAAATGTTAAATATTAAATCTATATTGAATCTAAATGCCAAATGTTAAATCTAAATGTTAACTATAAATCTTGTCAAATGTAACATAAAAAATGTCACTTGTTTTTTAAATATGGTTTGTTGCTAAATGTTGTGAACAGTTGCTGTTTATTTTAGCATGTGCACCTTTACAATGGGCACCCCATAGATACGATCGTACAGTATTAATTCATTTCATTTATCTATAACCCCTAATATCTACCATGGTGGGCTTTAAACATGTTACAGTGAACCAACAACCCTCAGGTTCTGACTGTGTGTTTAAGTAAAGATGGAACCTGAAAAGCCTGAACATTTACAACATGCTAATTAGCTTTAAACTGAAAAAACATTGAACATTAAACACACTAATGTACAGTAGAATTAAGGATTGTTTCTCACTTGTCCAGCAGAGAAAAGGTTGAAGAATAACAGATGCTTTTACTTCTGTCCCTCATTTCTCCAGAAGATCCACTGGTTCCAGACTGACACACACAACACATAGATTAGCATTTAGCCTCCACGTGCACATTACATTTATTCACTATTTCACATTTATTAATGAATAAAATCATATTTTCATATAATGAACCTTCTGAACAACCTAGAGATAAAATGTCAATGATACAATGTATTTGTAGCATGAGAATATTTCAGAACATTATGAACTTTGTTTTATTGACTGGTTCACAGACACATTACTCCATCACCTTCTCCACCTGTGACCAGCAATATTTAAACTACCTACAGTCAATTACATTTTAAAATGACAAATACGTCTTCAACTACTAATCTTATCTAATAATTCATCAAAGCCCATAAAATGTAACCTTCCTCTTGTGTTAGCTTTCTGTTAGCATCTCTAATGCTAACGGCTCAGTTTGTCTATAATCAGCTGTAAAATACACTAATAAATATTATCTATCATCTAATCAGTTTCTCATCTATTGGTTACCTTGTTAGGATTCATAATCAATTAATATATTGATTTTAATATTTATGGTGTGGGTGTCTGAGCCTTTTTTCTGTCACTATACCCTGAGATTTAAATATTTATTTAAATATTAAAATGATCCTGTAGAGAAGTGACAGGTTGTGGGAAAAGTTGATCTGAAATATATTTTAATAATTATTAACTATGTACTGTATGTGTCAGACATGGAACTGTAACATGTTTCACCAGGTTTGTGTTTAATTAAATGGTAATTTAACTTCCATGTTAAATACATATACAACGTCAATTATTTGAACTCAATTACAATTCAGTTATGATTTTGTCATAATTTTAATTAATTACCAATTACGTGATTACAATTATAATTGGCTCCAACCCTGCCCACAGTGCTCTGTGATGATTGGAGCTGTGGTTGGGGTACTTCACCTCTAGGGGGCGCACATGGAAAGAACTGAACAAAGAAGGATTTAAAGATGTTTGTTTTGTTCTTAAGGCAAATAGTGAGAGTTTAAAGATGGATCTAACTAACACGTCTCCTTGTGTTACACTTTGACTGTAGTACTGTGTACTGAGTACTGAGTAGTGAGTACTGTGTACTGAGTACTGAGTACTGAGTATTGAGTACTGAGTACTGAGTACTGAGTATTGAGTGGTCGCGTACCCTGGTGAGGCGCTCCATGGTGGCCCTCAGGCTGTCATTGGTGTCGTGCAGTTTTCTGTTGGCTGTTCTGCGCACACACACACACACACACACACACACACACACACACACACACACACACACACACACACACGTTGATTATTATCACATGACCTCAGTGTGAGGGCGTGGCCAATGTTCACTCACTGCAGGATCTCGATCTGATTCTCCAGAGCGTCTCGTTCATCAGTGAACTGTTTGATCAGCTCCTCATCACTGAAACACAAACACATTTATTCATTTAAAGATAAAATATGACACAGTTCAATATGAGGAAATATTTATTCTTCCTTTTTAGTTACACTTCCATTCTCTCAATAAGTGGAGAAATGTTGACAAAGAAAAACCTGTATAAAGACAAACAAACCAGTGACAGCTTTGTTTACGTTCTGATGTCATCCTCTGGGCGGAGCTTCTATGTGCACCATATACTGGTTTTCATTGAGTTCAGCAGGAAAGCCATCAGGGCATGAAGCTTTAGTATTAGCATTAGTCACTTTGTTATTAGCATTATTAGATTTTTTTATTATTTGCATTATTGTTAGCATTATGAGCTTTGTTATTAGCATTATTAGCTTGTTATTAGCATTATAGTAGCATTATTAGCTATGTTGTTAGCATTAATTGCTTTGTTAGTAGCATTAACTTTGTTATTAGCATTGTTAGGTTGTTATTAGCATTATTAGTTTGTTAATAGCATTAATTCAATTCAATTCAACTTTATTTATATAGCGTAAAATACAACTAAGTCATCTCAAATCGTTGAATAAAATATAAAGTCCATAGTAAGAAAGAAACAACCCAGATCCACAAACTCCGTTCAGGTTCAGAGGTGGAGAACATCTGGTTCCACTGGTTGGGGTTAGTGAACAGAAGGTCAAACAGAATAGAAAGATTGACCATCAGAATGTTCTAGACTAGTTGAGCTGTGAACCATTGATCAGGAACCACCAGCTCCAACATCAAGACACCTGAAACAGAAAAGAGAGCAGAAGGTGAGGAGAAGGCACAGACTGCAGGATATATATACATATATATATATATATATATGGGGTGGACATCAGGGTTAATGTTGTGAAGCAGTGTGAGCAGTATGATGGTTATACAATGGGTTCAGAAGTGTGGGGTTGTCTACAACCTGGCACAACTGTGTCTGACTGGACATCGTCCCATTACAGCCCATTAGAGCTATGTGTGTAGATGGTGGATCATGTTTGAATATAATGTTGGTGTTCTACTATATTATCTTAGTTCTTTTTTAGCTTTAGGGTTTTGTTCCTAGTGGTTAGGTTAACGCTACTATACGGTATACGCTTTAGCATATAAGTATGTTTTGAGTTTACTTTTAAAGGTGTAGAGAGTAGCAGCCTCCTGTACTAAGACTGGGAGCTGGTTCCAAAAGGGGAGGAGCCTGGTAGCTGAACGCTCTGCCTCCTGTTCTACTCTAGGGAAGCCAATACTGTAGAAATATGTTCTCTCCTGTTAGTACCTGTTAGTATTCTAGCTGCAGCATTCTGAATTAACTGGAGACTTTTTAGTGAGTTACTAGGACATCCTGACAGTATAGAGTTATAATAATCTAATCTAGATGTAACACATGCATGGATTAGTTTTTCAGCATCACTCTGGGTCAAGATATTCCTGATTTTATAGATATTATGGAGGTAGAAGAAGGCTGTCCTTGTGATTTGTTTAATATGAGAATTAAAGGATAAGTCAGTATCAAAGATAATGTCTATGTTTTTTACTGTGGTGCTGGGTGACAGAGTGATGTCATCTAGAGACACTATTTACTCTGATAATTTATCTCTGAGGTGTTTTGGACCAAATAAAATCACTTTGGTTTTATCCTGGTTAAGAAGGAGAAAGTTACGACTCATCCAGGATGTGATGTCATTAAGACAAGCCTGGAGTTTTAATAACTGATGAGTTTCATCTGATTTCATTGAGAGATAAAGCTGTGTATCATCTGCATAGCAATGGAAATGTATATAATGTTCTCTGATAATGTTACCTAGTGGAAGCATAGATAATATATTGGTCCTAAAACTGAACCTTGTGGAACTCCATGATTAACTCTGGCTGAGGACAGATTATTAACATGAACAAAGTGGTTCTGTCTGATAGGTAGGATTTAAACCAACCCAGCGCTGTTTCTTTAATCCCAGTCTCTGCAGCAGTAGATGATGATCCACTGTATCAAAGGCTGCACTGAGATCTAAGATCACCAGAACTGAGACCAACCCTCTGTCTGAGGCTAAGAGGAGATCATTGGTTACTGTTACTAAGACAGTCTCTGTGCTGTGATTGGCTCTAAAGCCAGACTGAAAGCTCTCTATAAATTGTTCCTATGTAGGTGATCACATAGTTGACCTTCAATGACTTTTTCAATAATTTTGGAAACTAAAGGGAGATTAGATATTGGTCTATAACTGGATCAATGGTTGTTTTTTAAGGAGAGGTTTGATTACAGTGGTTTTAAAGGCCTGTGGTTCATAACCTGTTACTAGAGATGTGTTAATACAGTTCATCATATTAGTGCTGATTAGTGGAAGAACATCTTTAAATAGTGGAGTTGGGATTGGATCTAAAAGACAGGTTGTTGGTTTAGAAGCACTAACTATTGAGGTCAGTTCAGATAGACCAGTTGGAGTGAAACTATGTAAATAAAAGCTGCATGTTGAGGATATTTCAGGAACTGCTTTGTTTAAGAAATTATTGAGCACTGATGTAGGGGGGACAGGTTAGTGTTACCCTACTGATGATGTGTTGTTGCAATAAAAATACTGAGCAGGATTACTATTGCAACAACACATCATCAGTAGGGTAAAACTAACCTGTCTCACGGCGGTCTAATCCCAGTTCACGTTCCCTATTAGTGGGTGAACAATCCAACGCTTGGTGAATTCTGCTTCACAATGATAGGAAGATCCGACATCGAAGGATCAAAAAGCGACGTCGCTATGAACGCTTGGCCGCCACAAGCCAGTTATCCCATGTTTCTAATTGTTAGAATTTTATCAGTAAAGATGTTGATGAAGTCATCAATGCTCAGGTTGACAGGAATAGAGGGTTCAACAGAACTGTGGCTTTTGGCTACAGTGTTGAATAGAAACCCAGGATTATTTTTGTTTTCCTCTATTAGAGTTGAATAATAGGAGGTTCTAGCTTTGTCGAGAATTTTTTTATAAGCTAACAAACTTTCTCTCCAGGCAGTATGAACTTCTACCATATTTGAGAGCCACTTCCTTTCTAATTTTGCGATGCCTGTTTTAGAAGATGCAATTCAGAATTATACCAGGGGCGACCTTTTTATGTCATATTGTCTTCTTTTTAAGTGGGGCAACAGCATCCAGAGCTGTGTGCAGTGACAACATTGCACTGTCGTAGGACATTGATAGCTGTTCTCTGTTGAGATATCATATGGATCAGAGGTAAGCAATAATGGAGCTAAATCTTTAAATCTAGCTACTGTGATCTACTATAGTGTACTCTACTCTCAGAGTTTAGGCAGGCTGATATTCTGAATTCAAATGATAACAGGAAGTGATCTGAAAGAATAGGGTTTTGAGGATGTATTGTCAGGTGATCAATATCTAAACCAAATGTTAGAACAAGGTCCAGGGCATGATTAAGATTGGTTTGTTTACATTTTGTGTAAATCAGATTGAATCTAATAGTGAGGTAAATAATTTATTTAGGCTGTTGTTTTCATCATCAACATGAATGTTAAAGTCACTTACTATGATAACTTTATCAGTGCTCAGCACCAGATCAGTGAGAAAGTCAGATAATTCAGAGAGAAACTCTGAATATGGACCAGGAGGACGGTAAACTATAACCAGTAAAGTGGGTTTTTCTATCTTGTTTTTGGGATTTCAAGGGAGAGGCTTTCAAATGAATTTTGGTTGTTTGGTTTTTGGGGTAACTGATACAGTAAGTTACCCCAAAAACTGCGTGAAAAACTCCTGCGTGAAAAACTGCTGCCACTCCTCCTTCCCAACCACTCTCATGGGGAATATGGTGATTATCATAATTGGGAGGACTGGCTTCATTAAGAGCAATAAGTTTAAGCAATAAGCAACTCGTTAACTAGTAAGATGAAGACAGATATGCTAACTAGTTTACTTGTTTAAATACTTTAAACCAAATAGTTAACTAGTGAACATTTAGAGCCTCACTAGTTCACTAGTATGATTCATAAAGCCATCTCTAGTATAACTAGTCAACATTTTTGCTTTTACTAGTTAACTTGTAGGAACTGTTTATCCTAACTAGTTAACTAGTAAGGTTAGAAATAGTCAAACTAGTTTAACTAGTGGACATCTTTTCTCTAACTAGTTAACTAGTAAACATGTTGGGATTTTTCCTCTCTACTAGTTTACTACTACATGTTTCAATGTTCTACTAGTAAACTAGTGCAGTTAAAGACCTCACTAGTACCGGAAACTGATCTTTCAAAGATATCTAATATATGATCAATCGGCTTTCCATAGGAAGAGGACCAGAAATTAATATTAATTTCCCACTTGCCTTTAAAACATTAAAGAGAAGGTCAAACTCTTTCATGGTCCGTATCAATTCACGTCAGGTGGTATCGTTCATCCCTACATGTAACACTATTTTAGTGACAGTTGTTGGAAGCGTGGGAAACATTTGATTAAGTTTGTTTAAGATAGTTTGAACTGTAACATCTGGAATACAGTGTGTGATGACATTAAAGAATCTAATATTCCTTGTTATTTTATCACCGATAATGAGTGTAGTTTGCGGAAAGAGAGTGTAGGAGTGAGATTGCGCCTGTTATACTGACCGGGAACGTCCAGCAGGTGGATCACAGCAGGCTGTGGTGGAGTTTCCATCCTCGGAGTTGACTGGCGTTGGGGCGTCTGTGTGGGAACGTCTGGTGGTGCTTGCGTTGCAGAAAGCAGCGGGAAAGTCTCTGTTATCGGCTCCGGTTGGCGCTGAAGCGGATCTGCTTCTAATGGCACGAGGGTCGCTGATGTCTGTGGGTGATCCTCCATCATCAGCTGGCATTGAAGTGGTGCAGCAGTAGCATGTCTCTGGACTGCAGCTTTAAGGAGGTTTCAATGGGCTACAGAGGAAGTTTTTGGACAGTGGGAATTTAATTCAGGCGGTCGTGTAGGCGTTTTCCTGGTGGTTTCCCTGGTGGTTGTTTCGGTGGTTGTTTCGGTCGGCTTAATGAGTTTGTCCCCGTTTTCATATGTGAGAGCTTCAAAACAATTGTGGAGCGTAAGGGGAGGAGGGACGCCATTTTCCATGTTATTCTGTCGTCTATGTCCGCGGACAACAACCTCAGCCCACGATGGCAGGCGTGGTGTGGAACAGGACAGTCCTGGAACTGTGTCATTATCACATGGAATTATGCAGGAAGGATGACAGCGTCACTGACTGCTGTACAACCGTGTCAGTATATTTGATGTGTAATTAATCTTTCTTTTTTAGCTCGTTAGAAAGGCGACAAATCTCCTCCCGTAGTTTGGTAATTTCTTTATTAGTGTTTCGTAGCAAAATGTCTTTCTGTGTTTATTTTTAGCTTGTCATTAGCATTGTTATTTACATTATGAGTTTTGTTATTAGCATTATTGGGTTTGTTATTAGCATTATTGGGTTTGTTATTAGCATTATTAGCATGATTTGCTTTGTTATTAGCATTATTAGCTATGTTGTTGACATCATTAGCTTTAAATCAGAATTATTAGCTTGTTATTAGCATTGGTTTAACCGTTAACTACTTTATGTCTTTTTAAGTTGTTTGTTGAGAACATCTCTTTAGGATCTGAATAAATAAATAATAAATAAATGGATGGATGGATGAGCGCAGACATTCCACACCATGTCAACCTCGTCCTCTCTTTGACTTGTTGTGGCCGTTGCTAGGCAACGCGTGTGGAGCACTCATTGTTTGTGTGAAGTCACTTCAGGATATCCTGTTTCAGTGCTGACCAATCAAATGCAGTGTCATTAGGTAAATAACCTTAGTCAGTACGACAGTTCCCTTAAGTCCTTCAATAATGAATAAAAACCTTTAGATTCAAACTGGGGAACTGACTAAAGATCAAGTTTAGAAATTAAAGAGATAAAACCACCTCACTGCTCTATTGGCTCCTGTAAGAGCTGCTGAAACAAGGGCTGAACTAAGGCTGAACTAGGGTCAGGGGTCACCAGATGCTTTCAAGAAACAGTATATTTTTTTAACAATTTGAGCCATTTTTGCATATTTTTATCCTTTTTCTGCAACTACACTAAACTCACCATATTTTAACCCATTTTCATCACTTTTTATTGCCATATTTTTGCTCCTTTTAATGTATTTTTGCTACATTACTCCCATTTATGACACTTTTACATCACATTTCAATGACTTTTCTACACATTTTTTCTACTTTCCAGACATGTTCATCACTTATAAACCATTTCTACTACTTTAACACCTAATGTCACATATATTGACCCATTATTGTCAATAATTTTTGCCAATTTAACCACATTCACCATTTCTCATGCTCATTATTTGCCAGTTTAAACTAATTGTTCCAATATTGACACTTTGAACCATTTTTACCACTTTTTCTGTCTGTTTTTATCCACTTTAATTTACAACTTTGAACCAATTTTTGTGGTTTTTAAAATCCCATTTCGCCACCTTTTCCACCATTTTTGGTCACTTTGAACCATTTTATTTATGATTAAAACAATGATTTCCATCTTTAAGATGACTATAATAATAATAAATGTTCCTGGATAACAGTGGATATTATTCAGATGAATAAATAATTGAAAATACCTTAACTTTACAAACAAGTAATGAGTGAATAAATGAATGGATTAATTAATTAACATAAAAAAGGACAAAAAAAAAAAAAAAAAAAAGAAAAAAAAAAAGAAGAAACGAGGTTGGATGTAAAATTATCTGTGTTCAAATTAGGGGACGGATCTAGATAAGCATAATGCTTTTTTCCGTCGCCCTTTCCGGCATGAAAAAGGACAAAAAAACAAAAAAAACAATGATGTGATTTTGCTCTGACTGTCAAATGAATTTCTGTGAAAGCAACCATGTCGGAAATGAACTGAATAAATAAAAAAAAATAAAAAAAAAAATAATTAATTAAAGAGTGTATTTACTGTTCCCAGTTGATGCTCTGATCAGTCAGTTCAGTCTTCAGTGAGTCCATCTCACTCTGTAAACAGGCCACTTTGGTCTGAGACCTCATCAGCTCCTGTTTCACCCTCTGGTTCTCCTGCACAGATCAAAGGATCAACACATGACCATGTAGCAATGCTGAGCTCTGATTGGCTGATGCTCAAACAGCCTCACCAGGGTCAGCTCATTGATTTTCTTCCTCAAAGCCGGACTCTCGTCTTTCACTGCAATGCTTTTATACTTCTCCTCAATCTGAAAGAGACGGTAACATGTTGAGCAGATAAAACTCACTCTGCACACTTTAAATCACATATTTCACACAATCAATCAATACAAGTCCATTAGATATGGAAATGTGTTTGAACATTAATCTGTTATCAGTGATATTAACCATTGATAAGCTCTACATTTAGGTTTACCAGTGAGTAAATAGACTTTACTAGTGAAGTAAAAGGTGTCACTAGTTAGCATCTTATGCTAATAAGGGGGTGGGGAAAGTAAATGCAGGCTTGTCATTGGCTTTAGAAAATATTCCAACCAATCAGAGAGCTGTATTTGGTTTTAATCCCTCCTACCTCATTTACATTAGGTCTACTAGTACTACTAGTGAAGAAAAAAAGTGTTTTACAGGTAAAGGTTTTTGATGCACTCGTAAAGAAAAATCATCTGTTAGTAAGCAATCTTTTCCCAACATGTTTTATATAAATTTACCATCTGCATCTTCTGGATCTTACACTGCAGCTCACAGATTTCATTTTCAAAACCTCGTCGTAACTCGTTTAGTGCCGCCTCCATTCGTCTCTTTTCCTGAACACACAGAGAGTATACAGTAAATAAAATAAATATATTAAATAAAGTAAAATTAAAAACAATGATAGAATTACAATAAATGAAATACAATAATTACAATCAATTACATACAACACCATAAATGCAGTAATTAAATTAAATATATATTTAAACAAAACAGCAAATACACTAAAAACAATACATTAAATGCAATACAATAATGAAATCGACATTAAAAATTATACAGTGAAACAGTCACAGCAGAGTTGTTTTGTGATCTATTATCTCAGTGTTTGTCGTTGACGTTGAGATACATTGACTTTTATACAAAACTAATAAATGCTGATAAAGGATCTACTGAACATGTCTATAGTGCAGTGAGAGGATCAGGTGCTGAGTTCCTCCTGATTTGGAAACTTTAGCCACTAAACAAACATCAGGTCATAGAACAGTTATATAAAACACACACACACACACACACACACACACACACACACACACACACACACACACACACACACACACACACACACACACACACACACACACAGACTGATAAGATTACAGGACGTTGTTTTCCCGCTCGTGTTTTGAAGCCCCAGTGAGAGTGACATGAAGGAGATGGTCAGCCTGGTTGTTGATGATGTCTTGAAGCTTTTTAATAATAAATTTTATTGGAGAAAAACTACAAAAATATAGTGAGAAAAAACAAAGGGAATATTTGACTAAAGAGGTGAAGATTGGGCTGATTATTTAAACACATTCGTCACGTTCTTAAAAATGACTGAAGTACAGTCTTTGTAGGTGTAGCATGATGGTGATGCATTCCACCTGCTCTCGTGTTTTTCTCTCTGCACAGTGAATACGTTGGTCCATCTCCTCCTCCATCTCACTGAGCTGCATGGACGCCTGGTCCTGAGCTCTGTAGACACAATCAATAGTTACTGTTAGTGATGATGATGATGGAGGACAGCAGCAGGACAAGGACGCAGCAAACCACAGAACATGTAGCACATAGCATGCAGCATGTAACATGTAACATGTAGCATGTAGCATGTAACATGTAGCATGTAGCATGTAGCATGTAGCATGTAGCCCGTAACATGTAGCGTGTAAAATGTAGCGTGTAACATGTAACATGTAACATATAACAAGTAGCATGTAGCATATAACATGTAGCATGTAACATATATCATGTAGCATGTAACATCTAATATGTAACATGTAGCATGTAGCATGTAACATATAGCATATAGCATGTAACATGTAACATGTAGCGTGTAACATATAGCATGTAACATATAACATGTAGCATGTAGCAAATAACATGTAGCATGTAACATATAGCATGTAGCATGTAGCATGTAACATGTAACATGTAGCGTGTAACATATAGCATGTAACATGTAGCGTGTAACATGTAGCATGTAACATGTAGCGTGTAACATGTAGCATGTAACATATAGCATGTAGCATGTAGCATGTAGCATGTAACATGTAGCATGTAGCATATAGCATGTAGCATGTAACATGTAGCATGTAACATATAGCATGTAACATGTAGCGTGTAACATGTAGCATGTAACATATAGCATGTAGCATGTAGCATGTAGCATGTAACATGTAACATGTAGCGTGTAACATATAGCATGTAACATATAACATGTAGCATGTAGCAAATAACATGTAGCATGTAACATATAGCATGTAGCATGTAGCATGTAACATGTAACATGTAGCGTGTAACATATAGCATGTAACATGTAGCGTGTAACATGTAGCATGTAACATATAGCATGTAGCATGTAGCATGTAGCATGTAACATGTAACATGTAGCGTGTAACATATAGCATGTAACATATAACATGTAGCATGTAGCAAATAACATGTAGCATGTAACATATAGCATGTAGCATGTAGCATGTAACATGTAACATGTAGCGTGTAACATATAGCATGTAACATGTAGCGTGTAACATGTAGCATGTAACATGTAGCGTGTAACATGTAGCATGTAACATATAGCATGTAGCATGTAGCATGTAACATGTAGCATGTAGCATATAGCATGTAGCATGTAACATGTAGCATGTAACATATAGCATGTAACATGTAGCGTGTAACATGTAGCATGTAACATATAACATGTAGCATGTAGCAAATAACATGTAGCATGTAACATATAGCATGTAGCATGTAGCATGTAACATGTAACATGTAGCGTGTAACATATAGCATGTAACATGTAGCGTGTAACATGTAGCATGTAACATATAGCATGTAGCATGTAGCATGTAGCATGTAACATGTAGCATGTAGCATATAGCATGTAGCATGTAACATGTAGCATGTAACATATAGCATGTAGCATGTAGCATATAGCATGTAGCATGTAGCATGTAACATATACCATGTAACATATAGCATGTAGCATATAGCATGTAGCATACAGATCATCTGTAGCTCTAAGGGTTAAAACTTTATCTTTACAGAAAAAAAACACGTCATATAATTACATTACTAATCGATAATCAATGCATACATTTACAATTTATACAAATAGTAAATTACACAAAATCTTGTAGAATGATGTTTTAATGGATTAAACTGATATTTTAAAAGCACTTTGGTTCTTGAGGTGCTGATTTAGTTTAAAATAAACTGCACATAATGTGTTATTTAGAGCAGCCCTCTTTGTTTATTCTATGTTACAGTAAAGATGTTGATACTTTGGAGATACCGTATTTTCTGGGCTATTGAACGCACCGTATTGGCTGTATTCAAATAATTTAGCAATTTTCCAAGAACAATCCACGTAAAGGCTGCGTCGTCACATAGGCCTCACCCTATTGGCTGATGAACAGAAAGGCTACTATACTCATGTAAGGTTTAACGAAGATTTATGTGTATTTCTACGTAACTTTATTCAGTTTATTATTTCCTATTAAAAACTGAGATATTATTGTACTTTTTATCTGCTCTAACCACAGTAAATGCATACAATCCAGCACCGCTCACATAAACTTCACTTCATTACCCGTATTTGATTTTTATTCAAGCAAACATCTTCTTATAGGCAGAGAAAATAAACCCAAATATATAACAGATGTGACTACTGCTGTTTCTCACATACGGACACGTCTCATCGTCCTGTTATTAAAGATGTTCCTACATTATGTGAAGCTGTTGATGTTCCTACAGACGCACACCCTGGACACGTGTGTGTGTGACTGACTGATAAACACACAGAGAGCGTGCCCACCTTATCGGACACACCCTCAACTTTAAATAAAATATCCAGTGTCTGAATGTATTTGCTCTGTTTTTAAAAACACTCACGATGAGAAACAAAGACAAGCTGTGAAAAAGTGCATCATCATCAAATTGAATCATGACGTGTCTAAAAATTCCAAAACATGACAGACAACGTGAAATATATGAATAAACACCATTAATCAGAATACGTTAGAAACTGATTTATCGTGTGTGTGTGTGTGTGTCACCTCTTAATGGCCAGGGCCAGGTTCTCCATCTCTGAGTTCTGCTGTTTGATCTCTTTAGTGAAGGTGATGACCACTTTCTCAAACTGAGGTATGAGTCTGGGCTCCGTCAGACTGATGTTCTGGTACAGGGTGGCTGCCAACTCATGTCTGTGAGAACACACAAAGTTTCAGGTATATACTATAGTATATACTGTCTACTATATACTATAGTATATACTGTCTACTATATACTATAGTATATACTGTCTACTATATACTATAGTATATACTGTCTACTATATACTATAGTATATACTGTCTACTATATACTATAGTATATACTGTCTACTATAGACTATAGTATATACTGTCTACTATATACTATAGTATATACTGTCTACTATATACTATAGTATATACTGTCTACTATATACTATAGTATATACTGTCTACTATATACTATAGTATATACTGTCTACTATATACTATAGTATATACTGTCTACTATATACTATAGTATATACTGTCTACTATATACTATAGTGTATACTGTCTACTATATACTATAGTATATACTGTCTACTATAGACTATAGTGTATACTGTCTACTATATACTATAGTATATACTGTCTACTATATACTATAGTATATACTGTCTACTATATACTATAGTATATAGTAGACAGTATATACTATAGTATATACTGTCTACTATATACTATAGTATATAGTAGACAGTATATACTATAGTATATACTGTCTACTATATACTATAGTATATACTGTCTACTATATACTATAGTGTATACTGTCTACTATATACTATAGTATATACTGTCTACTATAGACTATAGTGAGATTATGATGATGAGCGTTCCCACTGAAGTATACTTCCAAGTTTCCCAAGATGCATCTGGAACCTCCAGCATTAAAAACCTTGTTCACACTGAGGTTAAATATCTCTGTTGATTCTCCACCTTTATTTTGAAAGTTCTGAAAACATTTGAAGTGAGAAAGTGACCAAGTAGAATATCAACATGTGCTCATTTGATCCATAAAACTCACGTAGACATATTTCATTCACACATTTCAGAGACCCTCCATTGGTCTACTGACTACACTGCTGATTTCAAAATAAGAGCCCTATTTACAAAAGAGTTAAAAAATAATGGACAGGAAGAAGAGATGCTCTTATTTTGAAAAGGGGATGTTAGATTTTACATTCAGTTCCCAATGCATCATAGGACGGTTGAATATGACTAGTGTGCACATCGTGCATACCTAATAAATGTCCCCATATAGTATACATCCTGGTATTTCTCACATACTCAAACTGTTCATACTATCTAATGTGAACACACTAAGTACTCATTTAGACATCAGACTTATTATGAGTAGTATGTTAGGATGACATCATCAACATGGCTACTTCATCTGAACAAACAGTTGTCATAGTGTGTGTGTGTGTGTGTGTGTGTGTGTGTGTGTGTGTGTGTGCGTGTGTGTGTGTGTGTGCTGATCCAAACAACAACCTCTGAAAGTCTTCTTCACTGCACTGTTTAAGTAGTTTATCTCTGACTGTAATCCTGTGCATATAGACTGTAGGAATATCACACACACACACACACACACACACTGAGCTTAGCTTGCAGCTAGTAAACATCATTGAACAGGAAAATAATCATAAAATCCCACTTTTCAAAATAATGCTTTGGAAGCATTTTTTTGTTTCCGTGTGAAAATTAAAGTTAAACTTAAACAAAGTTAAAACAGGTCAAACTAGGCTGATGAGTCAACAAGTGGTGACGCACACACAGCTTTAACAGCTTTAACTACAGCATCACAAACACTAGCTACACCATTAGCATAAATCCCAGTAAAAAATGACAGATTATTACTAGCTGCTGATGTCACTGCTGATGTCACTCATACAGAATCCTGTTCATGGTCAGAGGAAGACGCCTGCCTGAAGCTCTGCGTGTCTTCTTATGATCCAGTGATGATCAGCTGACTGATGTTTACAGAAGGAGCTTTGAGCAGACGTCACCACTGTGACAATCAATGTCATCACACAGCACAACGAGAACACAAAACAAAAGCAAGAATACAGTAAAACAATGCAAAGATTTACAACATTGCATGAAGGGAAATACAGTAAAAAAACACCAGAAAAACACAGAAAATACTCCTAAAATTAGCAAAACGACAACAGTAAGACACAAAATTACTCCAAATAACACAAAATGACAACAGAAGTACACAGAACGGCTCAAAGAATATACAAATTTACAGGAAATGACAACAAAAGTAAACAAAATGACAAGAAAAACACAAAACATTACGTCGCAAACTGACAATACTATAAAAAAGCATAACGACATCTGAAATACACAAAAATTACTTCAAAAAAAATGCATAAAGACAACATAAATACACAATGTGACCCCAAACAACATACATTTTACAGGAAAAATACACAAAAAGGACACAAAAATGCACAAAATGCAATGATAACAAGCAAGGCAACAAACAGAAAAACACACAAAATGTCTATAAAAACTTGTTTCCTGTGTTGATGCTCAGATTAGTCATTATTACGAATGCTGACATGAATGTACATAATGTGGTCCTTAGATCAAACAAACATGTTTTTGTGGTGCCCGCTGTGATAGAAGTTACCCACCTCTGGGCTAACATCTGCATGTTTGTTTCTACGTGTATTGATCAGTTCAGCAACACTTTATTTGCATGTTTCATGTTTGCATGAATTTAATAATGTAATAAAACTCTCCATCACATCACAATCTAATAAACGTTTAAAGGTGTTTAATTTAAAACAAAAGCTAGATAAAGTGCAGCTGTATTTACCTCTACTAAAGCTCTGACTACATCTAATATCTGTATTTATCTGTGTCCGTTTCTAAATAAATCAGATTTTATTGGTGAATGCTGTTCTTAAAACCAGCCTGAGGGCGCCTCCACGGCCTACCTGAAGCCCACGGGCACCATGTGGATGACCCCTGATCTTTAAAGTCACACCTACATCCCATAATGAGCGCTCTAAAGCTGAATAATAAAACAAACTCCATTTATATCAACGTTTAGCCCCAAATGAAAGTTACGTATGTAACTACGGTTCTAGGAATCCCGGATGACCACCAGAGGGCGGCGCTGAAGCACTGACTGTTCCCTTCGCGCATGCGCAGTTCGAGTAGTAATGCAAACAAAGTCACACCAGTGACCCGGGATGACGCCCCAGAAGTAATATATCCCAGCCTCACCCGTGACTCTGTTCCTGCAGAATCTTCTCGCGGAAACACAAGGATTTTGAGTGACAGAGAAACTCTGGCGGTCCTCCGGGATTCATAGAACCGTAGTTACATACGTAACTTTCGTTCTATTTTATGCCTACTGACCACCGGAGGGTGGTGCTGAAGCACTGAATGACTAATATCAATAATGTCACCAAGAATCCTCAGTACATACCTCACTGAGACGACCCAAGAGATACTTGCAGAATAACTTGGCCAAGAGGAGAAGGAGTGGCCACTTAAGCGCCACCTGCGGCAAAGGCCCAAAAGGTGGGATGCATAGGGACTCGAGAAATAAAGACAAGTCTCACACTGGAGCCCGTGGTGCCGTCTGCGGACGCAACTGACAAGCGCCCCGCAAAAAAATTGAGACCAAACTATGACTGCCAACAGAACAATTGTTGACCATACCATGAGAACATGCACCTTTAGGGTGGAAGAAGACCGACCACCATCCAGGAGAGATTGAAGGAACTCCAGAACAACAGGAGACTGGATCCTCATTGTGGGTAGAGCACCACTGGGAAAACAGCTTCCACCGATTCTCATATTGGCGGCGAGTAGAGACCGCCCTGGCATTTAAGATGGTCTGACCAACAGAATCAGTCAACCGTAGTGCGGGCCCTCCAGCGGCCAGAGCCACAGCTGAAGGCGGTGGGGAGTGGGGTGCCAAATCCGACCTCTCAATTGTGACAGCAGATCCGTCCTGGCTGGGAGCCGCCATGGCATGCCGCGGCAGAGACTGTGCAGCAACGAGAACCATAGCTGCCAGTACGGGGCCACCAACAACAATTGGTGACCCTCATGGAGAACCCTCTGAAGAGTTGGCCAAATCAGAGGAAGAGGGGGAAAAGCATACAAGAGGCACTGAGGTCACGGATGTGCCAATGCATCCCAGCCCAGAGGACCTGGTACCCACTCAAGGGAGAACCATAGAGAGCAATGAATGGACTCCACTGAGGCAAACAAATCCACCTCCACCTGACCGAACAGGCACCAAATATTGTGCACCACCTGTGGGTGGAGGGACTACTTCCCTGGCGGGAGCTTCCGGTGGGTAAAGGAGTCTGCAACCTAATTACGGTCTCCTGGTAGATGCACCGCCCGCAGGGTGGATAGACGAGGCGCAGCCCACGTCAAAAGGGCCTGAGACAAGTTGTGCTGACTGGGTGCCCCCTTGGTGATTGATGGGGTAGACGGTCAAAGTGTCGTCTGACCGAACGAGAATGTGTTTCACTTTTAGTTGAGGCAGAAAATGCTGCAGGGCCACATGAACAGTACCCAGTTCCAGTACATTTATGTGGTCGGAGCTTTCTCTCAGAGACCAGTCCCCCTGAACTGCCCTGTGCTGTTACACAGTGCCCCATCCCGTGGAGCAGGCATCCGTGGTGACCATCTCCCTACGGCACACCACCAAGGAACGATGTAGCTTGAGATGAAGTCAGGTTGCTCTTCTCCAGATTGACCGTTAGACCCTACTTGGCCACATGGGCGAGCAACTGGTGCGTATCTCTGGTTATACTCACCTTGGACGGAGCACAAACTAGCCAATCGTCCAGATACGGTAGAATCTTTACCCCACCGGACTGCAAGGGGGCCAGGGCCACCCTCGAAGAGAGGGAGAGTGTGGCCGGCGTCGGAATTGTAATCTGTACCCGTGAGTCCGAGTGGCAACCACCCACGGGTCTGATACATGAGCAGCCCAGTAACAGAGCTGTTACTGGGACAAACATTTGACAAACATCACTTCCTGGCCCCAAGGCCCCTAAGCGAGGAACACAGAATTCCCTGCCAGATCGCTGTTGATTATGACAATCACCACCAGACCAATCTGAAGGTGGTGGTCAAACATTTGGGCCAGCAGTCGAGCACCTCGACCTCTGGAGAGGGGGCACAGCGTGACTGAGGCCTGAAAGCTGCTGCCTGGTTTGTCGGGCTTGGACAGTTTGTTCCAGCTCCTCCAGGACTGCTGACCCAAACAACTGCCCTGGCTCCACGAGTATACTGCAGAGGGTTCTACGGTACGCCTCAGGCAGGGCTGACTGAGCGAGCCAAACCTGCCTGTGAGCCTGAAAAGGTAAGACATAACCCGTCCAAGCTCCCTCGTCAACAGAGCAAAAGCCTGCAGGGCTACATCATTGAACCCACTAGCAGCGGCCACAGCAGTGGCATCTTTCAAGGAGGCAGATGTTGCAAACATAAGGCGTGCCAGTGAGTTGCCTAGGCGACCAGCGTGAGCACCAGAGTTATACGCTCTGCTGAGAAGGTCATCAGTAATGCTGTATTGGGGCCGAGGGCACCAAACTTCCCTGCGCAAGGCCACCTCGGGTGACACAATGAGGGATGCAACAGCAGGTTCCACATGAGGCATGCGATCCAAGCCGGCCGCCACCGCATTATGCATTGCCACCAACACACGGCCATCTGACGAGAGGTGTGCTAAGGAGCTTGGGTCCCTCCAACAGGCATGTAACTCCCTCAGGTATTCCTCAGAGGGAGGAACAGCAAAAGATGTGGGAGGCCGTCCACATCTAAAAAAGGCACTGCCAGGACCAGCCTGATCTGGCTGGGGAATATCCTGCTTCAGGCAGCCCAGAGCCTGACGTAGTACATCCTGCATGGAACCATCTGTCTCATCAACCTGACTCTGACTGGATGAGAGCGAACCAGATACAGAAGCACAAGAAGACTGTGTCAAACCATAATGAAAATGAGAAGCCGACGCTACCAGAGAGAGAACATCTTCCTCCTGCTCCAGACGGGTGCCTCCATGTGATGAGCCTGAAAAAAGGACTTCATCACATTCAACTCCGCAGACAGCTGCTCGACCTTAGAAGACAGATTTTTGGTTATCTTTGGCTTAGGAAGAGCCAACGCTGTAGTAGACTTGTAAAGCCACCCTGACCGCCCGTGGCATATTACTGCAGTTCATGCACGGGTTGTCTGACAATGACAATGTCTCCCTCAGGTGGTCAGGTCCGAGGCAAGCGGGACAGAGGTCGTGTCCATTGTCGGCTTGAAGTGCAGCCCCACAAGCCGCACAACAGTGGGAGCCGTCCATAGCACTCCCCCAATTGGAACCACTGACAATAGCAGACACACTGCTGGCTGTATGCCACAGTAGTCCAGTGGCAAGTCTTAGGCCTAAGCTGGGAGCGGTGCAAACGCCCCCCACCGGCTAGGACCGAAATGAACGAAAAGAAAGGGGGTGTTGGTTATATGGACGAATATATCCAGTATGAAGCTAAAAATTGGGAGTGGGGGCATGGATGCTGCCTTCACCAAAAAAAGCCACACAAAACAGACCACCAAAAAAACAGTAGTCCCTGGGAGAAGGAGCACAGACGCTGCCTTCACCAGTGACAACACTAGCTGGCTTCGATTTGTCAGCCGGGAAAAAGAAAAAGAATCAAAAAGGAACTACACCAGTGTAGCAAATGTAAAAATCTAATACTGTGAGAGGGGGCGCGAACGCAACCTTCACCAAACATTAACTGAGAGAAGCTAACGCTGTTAGCAAAAGTACTGTTAGGTATGATCTGTTGGTGCGTTTAAAAAAAAATACATATTATTTATTTTTTTTTTTTAACTATTACATATGTATATATATATATATACATATATATATATATATTTGTATATTGAAAACAAAAAAATCAATTGCAACAAATATGAAAACCCCAAACTCAAAACCCTGGAAGAGGGAGCGCGAACACAGCTCTCACTAAAAAAACATGAGCTGAGCTAACACCGTTAGCACAAGACTTAGCAAACTTCTCGTGATGGTAGCAATACTGGAGAGACAACAAAATAGATGGGAGTGGGGGCGCGTATGCCGCCTCACCAACAAGTTTAGCAAAACAAAGAAAGCAGCTGTAACAATAAACGCACAGATTCAGCTAAAAGCCAAGCGTCCGGAGAGGGGGCGTGTATGCTGCAATCACTAAGTCTGGTTCAATACCTGCGTCAGAAAATCCTCAGAGACTGTCCCGTTGCAGCCCTTGGAGGGCGAAGTCCGCTGCTCCAACTGATACGGTGAAAGGGCATCCAGCGACGAAAAAACACAGCCCAAGTTAGCATAGCTTATCCGCCATGCAATACAAACCACACGCGAGAAGAAATGAGGAACATAGTCACGGGTGACGTGGGGATATATTACTTCCGGGGCGTCATCCCGGGTCACAGGTGTGACTTTGTTTGCATTACTACTCAATCTTCGCATGCGCGAAGGGAACATTTAGTGCTTCAGTACCGCCCTCTGGCGTCAGTAGGGATTAAATAGAACATGTACTATCCCTTCAGTTGTAGGCGTGGCCATTTCAGAAGTTTCAGCCAATGAATGAAGCACTTCCTGATTAACTTTAAAGTGTCTATATTGATCGGCATTTCCTACATCCTCTCATTGGATTTTGATGTTTCCTTTAAATGAATCTCTTTATTTTTATGATTTAAAATGAGAGTTTGTGTAGATTCTTCAGGTGAAGACAATCCTTCACATTTCTACATTAAATAAAAACATCTTCTTGTTTTTGGACCAACAATGAATGGAATGAAGTGCAGGAACATTCAGTTCTTCTTCATGTTGATATTTAAGGCAGAAAGAAAAAGCATCACAAATGGATCAAAGTTAACAACAAGGAACAGATTGTATTAAAACACAGACCTCTGTAAAACTACAGTTTAGTGACAAATTAGCAGTGATCAGGGTTTAATAATCAATGAATCCTCCAGTGTTTGAGTTAAACGAGGCCCTGAACACAACATGACACTTAAAGAAGTGTCTGACATTTTATTCCTTCAGTAAACGTTGAGTTTCACCACAGAATCATTCAGATTAATCAAACAGATGGTTTAAGATCAACAAAATGTAAGAAATGTTCTTTTCATAGTGTAATTATAACATACGTTTCTACCCATTGTGGAGAATGTGTATATATTATATACATAAAAACCATTTTAACATGATAACATTATCTAGGCAGTTCTTCAGTCCTTTAATCATTTCATTTCATCCACACTGTTGGTTTATGTATTATAGATATTCTTAATACTTTTACATTTTGTAAAACACACAAACATTTACAGAAACACAAAAGCAAATCCTAAATTTGGTAATAAGCACCACAATGTGTAATAATTTGTGTTTAAACTGATTCTATGATAGACACCTTACGTTAATACAGCAAACATTAATAATAATTTCATAGAAAACAATATTTTAAAAACAATGCAAAAAGCAAATTTAAAACTCTTGCTCTTTGCAAAAAAAAAAAAAAAAAAAAAAAAAATCAGAAAGAGAGGAACAGAACTATTAGAAAAACCCAAATTAAGAACAGAAAAAAGCTAAAAGTGTATTTAAGGGTTCAGTGACTATGGAACAAACTAAAAAATGATCAAAATCAGTCAATATGTTCAAAAAAAAAATAATAAACACACACAGCAGTCAGAGGCTAAAGGTTCTTTTAAAAGTGAATTTTACGTCATTATTATTATTATTATTACTTTATATATTAGTTAAGTTATATTCATTAAAATTCAATAATAAAGCAGGTATTTATTTGAGTGAAACTGTTAAATGTGATAAAATAAATAAATAAATATTTATTGTGAAATCATCAGATTACTGTGGGTTTGTTTTAATAAACAGACAAATTAGAAACTGTTAATCTGAGATCAGATCAATTCATTAGTTTCACTGGGAAGTTTGTAACAAAAATAATAGAAAGTAACATAAGTAATAAAAAGTAACAAAGTAGAATGTAAAGTTAGACAAAGAAACATCAAGTAAAGTGCACTGTGTTGTCAGTGAGGGGATATGAACCCACGCTCTACCCCAGGGGTTCTCGTGATCTCACCCTGGGGTCTGGGACCCGCATTAGGCCACACGGTCATTGATTCACAACCCACTTTTTTTTTAGAATTCAACCAAATTTAGTTTTTCATAAATATCAATTGAAAACACACCAATATTATCTTTTTAAACACAAATACATATATATTCCTGTGCAACATGCATTTCACAACATGCCTTTCAAAATAAAAGACAAGTTCAATTTGAGAGACCAGCTGTCCGCGACCCACTTTTGGGTAGCGACCCATTAGTTGCGAATCGCTGCTCTACCTGTTATTCTTAAAACAAACCTCTCCTGTTCCTATAGATTATTGATTATAGATTAGTATACAGGCTCTTTATTCTCTTACCTGGGTATGAACCTGATCTGTTCTCCTGTTCCTATAGTTATATATTATAAGTTACATATGATATATTAGTAGATCTTCTGTTCCTATAGTTATATAGAATAAATATGTTGTTCTTACCGGGGTATGAACCGGGCCTGTTCTCCCATCCTCTCCTTGAACTGTTCCCAGGCCACAGAAACGTTCCCGTCCTCCATCACGTCCTCTCCGTAGCGGAGGTGGAACCCGCTGATGAACTCCTGCAGGGTGACGGTTCCGTCCCGGTCCACGTCCAGACGGTCAAAGATGCGCTGGGCCTCGACCTCAGACACCTGCAGCTCGGTACAGATGATCAGGAACTCGGTTCGCTCCACCACACCGGAACCGTCCACGTCATAGGTGAGAAAGAGGCTCCGTAGACGGTCCTGCTCCTCTGAGCTCATACCCCGGATGTTGGGATGGGACGGACTACACAGCATAGACATTATTCACTATTAGATACAGTGTGTGTGTGTGTGTGTGTGTGTGTGTGTGTGTGTGTGTGTGTGTGTGTGTGTGTGTGTGTGTGTGTGTGTGTGTAATTCGCAGGATTCTTATTATTTTTAGACTTTTTTGGAGTTTATGAACAGTTTGGTTCATTTAAATCAAAGATGGTCAACTGGCGGTCCGGGGGCCATATGTGGCCCTCAGTCTAATTATTATTTTATTTTTTTGCGTTAATCATGTGACCCTTAGTCATGTGACCCTTAGATCAGATACAATCACATGTTTGTGGCTGTGATAGTTATTTCTACTGAATCCATATCTGATCAGTTCTGAACTAATCTATTTTATTGATCATAGTCCCACTCTAAGTATTTAAATGTAGCATATTTAGTTATAAATATCAGAGTGACTGCCCTCTATGGGTTGAACGCTGCTATTACAATAGAACATTTCTATTGGCTGAGATTAGATCAGTCACTGTTGGCACCGCCCCCTCCAGTAACAGATGGGAGGAGCATTGATTGACAGCTCCATGTAGAACTGTGCAGGAGCTCAAACTAAACTATCTTCCTCTCTCTCACTCCTTTGTCTGCGCGTAGGTCTTCAGTGATTGGCTCTGGGTGTACATGTGACTATAGCTCGCCACTGTGATTGGCTTTGACATGCACCGGAGCGGAGCGGAGCTGTGCAGTGAAATAGATATAGATGGTGCGCTAGCGCCCCCTCACACTCAGGTCAAAAGCTGAATAGGTTTCACTTCTTGGATAAACATGAATGTTTCCGTCCAGCAAAATAAAACTAAATAAACATTTTGAAATGCACACACTCTGCATGTTTCAGGTCGAACAGACACTGCGTCTCCGCAGACACACACACACACACACACGCACACGCACGCATACACACGCACACGCACGCACACACACACTCACAGACAGTCCTTGATTTTTTAGATAGATGAGTCTATATACCACCAGGGGGAGCCACAGAGCTTCATGCGTAACCTTTGTTTACTATAGATTATTCTTATTCAGCATGAACTCATTACTTCCTGCTGTTTTTTTTTTTTTCTTCCTCAAAACAAGCAATTTATTGAAACATTTTGAATATAATTCTCTCTGATTGCAAATGCTCAGGCTTTAGAATCAAACCAGTCTTTATCAATGCTTTACTGATACAGTATTATACATCATATTCACTAGGGTGGTCCATGAAAGCATGGTTATAAATACAGTTTCAGATGAGCTCCATTAGAACCTTCAGTAGGTTTTAACATCCACAAGATGATTTAGGAAGAAATGTGGAAGAAAAAGGAGATGTTTTAGAGGTTGAACAAGCAGCTCAAAGTTTCCTGTAAATGAACTAATTACACATACATTATACATACATATATATATATATATATGTATATATATGTATATATATGTATATATATGTGTGTGTGTTCTCTGTGGAAGTTAAAATCAGTTCATGTCAGTGAAAGGCAGTGTGTGATTGTTCAGTAACAATAATCCATTAAATTAAATTCGTTTTTTAACAAATGCTTGTAAAGGAAAACTTCACATTCTTTTTGCTCTGGTTTAGGTTCATATTCTTCTGTGTGGTTGAGTGGAACATTTTTTTCCAGTGGTTCACAACCTTTTTTGGGTCGTGACCCATTTTGAATCACACATTTTTGCCGACCCCAGATATTTTTTATCTATGATTAGCATTTGATCATTTGCTGTAGTGACAAAGTGACGAGATGTGTCAGCTCTGATATTTTTACACTGCATTTTATTTGACTAGATTTAATATTTGAGAAAATGAAATTATAGAAGTTAGTTGTTTAAGATTGTGTGTTGTGTCATAATTTGAGAAAGAATAATAATAACAAATATTTTAAGTATAGTATAATGTTAATATTTTTTATCGTCAATTACTAGACATTTCAGGTGACCCCACATGAGGTCACAACCCCAAGATTGAAAAACACTGATTTAAGGCTAAAGTCTCTGTCAGTGATTAATTCAAACCAACACACATCAGAATAACCCTTCATTACAATTTAACACACAAGGACCACGTTCATTAATTAATTAATTACTGAATTATTAATTCATTTAATCTATTAATTTAATTTATTAATAGATAAATGTTTGTGTTCATTAAGTTATGTTTAGTTTGTGAAACGATCCTCTTTGAATGTCCTGCACATTTCTTTTAAAAAAAAACACATAACTTGGTATTAATTACTTAATGATATAATAATACCATAATTCTATAACATATCATGTATTTATTAATTTATTAGGTACATGTTTGCATTCATTAAGTTTATTTGAGTTTGTTAAACGATCCTCTTTGAATGTTTTGTTTGTTTCTTATTAATTCATTTTTTGATGATTCCTTCCTCACCTGCAGATGGCTCTATCTCCATCATCTTCATCTTTCTTCTCAGAGTTCTGAGCTCTGAACCCTCTGATGAACTCCTCTAAGGTAACCGTTCCATCGTTGTCTACGTCCAGTTGGTTGAATATTTTCTCGGCCTCTCTGGATGGAACTCGCAGCTCTTTGCAGATGATGAAGAACTCGTTCCTCTCTATGGTTCCAGAATGATCCATGTCGTAGGCGTGAAACAGAGCTCTCAGCTGGTCCTGGTCCTGGTCCTCTATCTCCTCAGAGTTCTGACCTCTGAACCCTTTGATGAACTCCTCTAAGGTAACTGTTCCGTCTCTATCTACGTCCAGTCGGTTGAATATTTTCTCTGCTTCCTGAGGCGAGACACGCAGCTCTTTGCAGATGATGGAGAACTCCTGTTTCTCTATGCTCCCAGAGTGGTCCACATCATAGGCATGGAACAGAGCACGCAGCTGGTCCTGGTCGTCCTGGGATGAAGCCATGGCTCAGTGATTATATAATCACAGTTTACTATAGAAAGAATCAAAGTTTCCAACAGAAAAAAATATGAAAACAAAAAGAAATAATTTCCTGTTTTGGAAAAATGTTCAGTGGCGATATATGTTCTTCAAAAACAGGAAAATTAAAGTTGAATTGTCCAAATGAATAGCAGTATTCAATATTGTAAAAGTGACAATATTTTAGTGTAAAATCAGCAATGGTTTGAATCCAGCTGGAGAAAAGTCAAAACTCTCTCCTCCATGTTCAGCAATCCAGGAATGAAATGATCTCACTCCTCGGTGTGAACATTGGTTTATGTGTTTACGTCCTCTCTATATGATCCTAACAAACAGCTCTCACATCTGTAGCGTTACAAATTAACATTAACGGTACAGAAAAGCCTGCAGGAGGACGAGGGAAGGAAAGGGTTTTAGATATACTGTATCTCTCACACACAGATCTGTTTTCAAACCTACTCTGTGTCTAATGTGAACATAAATAGTTCTCAGTGAATGGTTGAGTAATCACTGTCAGCACCGCCAGCAGCAGCAGAAGAAGAACACTGGCAGGTTTTGAATGGAGCTCCAACAAGGAGAACGTAAGGGAATGAATAAGCTCCTCTGACTTGTATGTTACTTTTAAACCTGATCAATAATATATCATCACAGGCCTTAAAGGGGACATATCATGCTTTTAAATCCTTCCTTTTTACATATAAATCATACAGTTATGGTCTATATAAAGCAGAACTGCAATGCTTGGGTCTGAATTCCTCATTATTATAGCTCCACCCCTTTTCTACCCCTTTTCTGATGTGCTTCTAAGAGCAACTCGTTTTGGTGCTGTCTCTTTAAATGCAAATGAGACACTTCATACCCCGCCCCCTCTCCAGGTTACAGAGGTGACACTCGGCTCAACTCCACCCTGTTCGGCCATTTTTGTAGTTTGATAGAAGAGATATGATTATGTAGCGGCGCATAAAAAGTTTATTCACACGTTATTTACACAATGTCAACAACGTTAGACTTGTCCATCCAGCCTTACATGTTCCAGCCAGAGTCTGACCCAGTGGAGTGAGATGAAAATGAAGATGATGAACCTGCAGAACAACGTCTTCATATGGATGTTAACAAGTGAGCTAACACAAGCACCAAGCTAATGCTGCTTCATCAACCTCCACCAGTATAAAGAAGGATTTACAGAAAGGCGAACAGAGCACTTCGGTAAGCTGTAAATAACGCTAAAAAGTGTGATGATAAGACGTCCCTGTCATTGTTTTGTTAGCATTAGCAGTTGCACCGTCTTCATATGTTAGCGCTGTGTGCTCGTTTTAGATCCTTGATGATATGGCCTACGTGATTTAATTTAAGTCTAAAGTTTTCATTAGTCATTTCATTTTGCCGTTTTTGTCTTCGAAAAGACTGTATTAAAATGCATTTTGTGACGTTAGCTTGGCGCTAGCATCATCCTTGAAGTGCTTCGCGCACACAAAAATGACCTTACCCACAGATGTGGTACATTTCTATAAAAAAATAACACTTTGAAAAGGTTCTGATGCTGGGAGACGGTGTAATGAAGCGTGTGGGTTACTACATCCAACAACCCAACATTTTGACTTATCCTCTCGTAACTTCTGCATCCTGGAGCTTGGACTACAAAATGTGAGAAATAAAAATGGTGGATTGCTCGAAGTGTTGGGCCTGGAGTTGATGAACTAATTTGGCAGTTCTGCTGCAAATACTGTGACGTTATTGTTCAAAAAACGTAATAGAGAATAGAAAAATCTAAACAGATTGAAAAATATGACCAAAACAGAATATAAAGATATCTACGGAGCATCTGAAGAGATTAATTTGAACTTTTCTGTACTTCTAAACACTCTAAATATACAACAAAATGCATTTAAAGGCTAAAAAAGTGGATTTAACATGATATGTCCCCTTTAATGGATCAGCTGTCAGATTTAGAAGAGCTGAGCCTAAACAATGTTTAAACTAGGGCTGGGACTTTATAGCGTTAATTACGATTCATTAATTACAGAAAAATGCACTGAAAAAATTAACACAGTTAATCATTTTTATTTTCTTTTTCTTGCACTACAAACAGCATGGAACCTTTCTGATTTCACTAGTTTCTGTTATATCAGACCCATAATACGGATGCACCGACCACAACACAAGAAACAGGAGAACTAGAGAAGTCGTTGCTTTGCTTCGTGGACGTTAATTGTAGTTTAAATAAAAACAGTGGATGGAAGAATAAAGCCACATTGTGTGAAAACTGTTAGAGAAAGAGTTTGTGGAACACCTCAATGCTAACATATAGCAGCTAACACCTCAATGCTAACATATAGCAGCTAGCACTTCAATGCTAACATGTAGCAGCCAGTATTTCAATGCTAACATGTAGCAGCTAGCACTTCAATGCTAACATGTAGCAGCTAGCACCTCAATACTAACATGTAGCAGCTAGCACTTCAATGCTAACATGTAGCAGCTAGCACCTCAATGCTAACATGTAGCAGCTAGCAGGAACAATGGTCCTAGTGGAGCAGACAGTGTCTCCAATCCACACTGACACTCAGACAGGGTTCAGAACCAATAATAAATCCATGAGTGACAAATGAACAAAGTCAGTGATAAATGATTGTAGTGACAGTCGACCACTCTGTGGTAGAGGATGTGGGCGGGGCTAGAAGTGCTGCTACAGATAGCATCGTCTGACTCAAATAATGAACTGTTATGTAGAAAAACTATTTTAAACTAAATTCATAAAAAGTAATAAAACTGTGGAACTTTGCAAGTCTTTGGGGTCTGTGGTTCTTTGAAGATCTTCTGGTTTTGCTGTAAATGTCAAATCCAGTGGATTATCTGTGAAGATGATGGAGACATAATAGCTGGGGAACTGTGAGAAGAACATGAAGTTGAAACTATCTGAGCTCTAAAGGGAAACCACATTACTTCTCAGTCCACGTGAGAAAGTAAAAGGTTTTATTTCAGTGAAAAACTATGAAAGGATGAGTGTGATGTTATGCAGAGTTGTTGGTTCTCATGTTTCTGCTGAAATCGTTACAAACATCATCACTCACTGCTGCTCACTGTGATGCACTAACACATGGATGAGAACTAAAATACCCACAATGCATCACACTGGTTGTGAACTGATCAATTAAAATATAAATGTGACATTTAACATCCTGAGCTTTTAGATGTTACAGTAAAGCTTTCAGCACACACACATGGTTTGGATGATGGAGAAATCAGTTTGATATACACATGTGAAGGGTTGTAATCAATTAGATTTTTCAATTACATCTACATTTCAAATTATCCATGTTCAATTACAACTCAATTACTATTGTTTTTTTCTTCCTGAAATGTATTTATATTATGTTCTCAATTACTAACTATAACTTTACTCTTTTTTATTGATGTCGTTTTAGAATATACATTTTAGTGCATATATAATAATACATAATAATAATATATTCTTATGCAAAAGCTCAATGAGGGACAAGAGACTTTGTACAAACATTGCAGAATTCAATTGTAATTGACACTTTTTTACAGAATTTTCATACTAATTACAATTCAATTACGATTACAAAGGCAACTGATTTTTTCCAATTGCAATTATAATAACGCCATAATTTAAATTAATTATCAATTTCGTGATTTCAATTATAATTGACTCCAACCCTGTTGACAGGGTGAGTGTTCACTAAAGATCAAATCTTATAAACTCATTGATCTGATCCAAAAACACTAAGGAGAGAATGAACAGATACATTATTTAAAATCAATAGATATTTCTTGTTTTTTGTAGCAGATAAGATAAACACATTGATTATTTACCTGCAGATATACTGTATATGTAAAGTGTTTGTGAACAGAAAGCAGATGGTGAAGTCTTTAAACACAGACTTTATTAACAACATGCTGCAGGTCCTACTACTCAGTTATCAGCTGTAGTTGTTTGTTCAGGGAGTAGAACAAGTGTTACATCATGAGAACAAGCCTTATGCTGCTCACTGACATTAAACTAACTCACTACCACCGAGACAGGTCTTTAACCAGCTGTAATTAACCCTTAACCAGCTATAACTAACCCTTAACCAACTGTAACTAACCCCTAACCATCTTTACTAACCCTTAACCAGCTGTAACTAACCCTTAACCAACTGTAGCTAGCCCTTAACCAACTGTAACTAACCCCTAACCATCTGTACTAACCCTTAACCAGCTGTAACTAACCTTTAACCAACTGTAACTAACCCTTAACCAACTGTAACTAACCCTTAACCAGCTTTAACTAACCCCTAACCAGCTGTAACTAACCCTTAACCAGCTTTAACTAACCCCTAACCAGCTGTAACTAACCCTTATCCAACTGTAACTAACCCCTAACCATCTGTACTAACCCTTAACCAGCTGTAACTAACCCTTAACCAACTGTAGCTAGCCCTTAACCAACTGTAACTAACCCTTAACCAACTGTAACTAACCCTTAACCAGCTGTAACTAACCCGGAACCAGCTGTAACTAATCCTTACCCAACTGTAACTAACCCTTAACCAACTGTAACTAACCCTTAACCAGCTGTAATTAACCCTTAACCAACTGTAACTAACCCTTACCCAACTGTAACTAACCCTTAACCAACTGTAACTAACCCTTAACCAACTGTAACTAACCCTTATCCAACTGTAACTAACCCCTAACCACCTGTACTAACCCTTAACCAGCTGTAGCTAGCCCTTAACCAACTGTAACCAACCCTTAACCAACTGTAACTAACCCTCAACCAGCTGTAACTATGATGATCAGCTGTTACCATAACAACAACTAACAGGAACAAGTTTAACACCGTAAACCAAGTCATGACTCAATACAAACTGATTGTAATCTTAGATAATCTAATAAATAATAGACACCATCTTACTTCATGTTAAAGTATTTTTTTCAGTTTCCTTTTTTTTTCTTCCTTGCTCTCAGAGGAGACGGACGCTTTTTCCTTTGCTCCCTCCTTTTTCTCCTGCTTACTGCTCTTTGTCTTGTTTTTGTCTTGTCTTAATCTCATAGGAGCCTCTCTCTGCTTCCTGATCCTAGATCGAAATCATGGAATTGATCAGCTGGTCTCTCAACGCTATTGGTCAATTTTCTCAACAAGGATGTCGGGCAAAGGCAGAACCTGTATGTCCTGAGGATAGGGAAGACTTCCACTAGGCTACATTGGAATTGGAATTATGATGACAGGCCTTCTGCTGATTGGAACTGGCCTTTTCCTGATTTATTGCAAAATTTGGATTACGTTGGCAGCATTAATGAAAAGCCACGAGTCATCGACCGAAGGGGCCGAACTCTCAGAACTCTCAGATGGAATCAACCTTGGTGAACTTTAAGGAATGGAGAGTTTGTGTCAAGGGAAATGACCACATTATTGAATTGTTCAATACAAATGACCAGGAACAATAGGGCTGGTTGTCAATGTTGTGACTAGCCCGTCTGAAAACAACTTATCTTCATTCGGCCCCCTGAGATGAACAGCCTGTTGTCAAGGTCTGTTTTTTTTCTCCGCACTCTTTCATGGATGGTATGTTGATTAGACGCTATGACCTTTTCCTCACTTTCTCATGAACACCTGGAATCTTCTAACCTGGCGAGAACCAGATTGATGTGTAGCCCTCTCTATCTTGAGTTATTCACATCGATCTGGGTCTGTGTCTGGCAAATCCTTTCGGAACCAGGGAGGGGCTTGAACAGAATGCTTGAAGTTGATTGGGCAAAGTGCCTGACCAGCATGATTTGTTTTAGCCAATCACACGGTAACAAATGATGATGTCGTCATCAGTATGCACCGCAGAGACGCTGCTATAACAACAAGGCTCCGCTTTGCCGTCTTTAACGTTAAAGAATGCACAAAACGCCTCTTGCTGTTGCTTTTTCAAAAATGAAATGCTGGATTCTTCTAAGACTGAGTTTATAGCAGCTTCCACACGTTCATCCTGCTGCGTCAACGTCTGCACGCGTTCATCCTCCTGCGTCAACGTCTTAGCTATTAGCATAGCTCCAAATCTCACACCCAGCTATCCCGTCCTAAACCACAACACTGCCTGATGATTGGTTCGGACTGTTTCGGTTCGGATTCGAAATGCAAAGGCGGGAACAGCACAAGATGGATTCTGGTGTTTATGAACACCAGGATAATCCATCTTGCAGGCAAGGTTAGGGATCTACTTCTCAGCTAACAAACTCTTGAGGTCATCTCTACGGCAACGCCGTCCCACGTCATTGGCATTGGAGACGAATTGTGAGAGACTGCAGCAGAGTCTCAGGAAACAGGCTCACGCTCACACAACCACTCCCCCTTTTTCACACACATCCTGTTTTTTTTCACTGTCCCATCTGGCTTCAACCCCTCCTCCTTCCCTGAAGATGGCAGCAGGAGACGATTCCGTAAGTGCAGCGCCACCCTGTGGCTGACCTGTGAACTAATCATCCTAAAGACCCCTCCCTCTGGTGCTAACATGCTGTTGTATCGAGTTGAATACAAAATTCACAAAATTGTGTTTGTTGGTTTTTGTCACAATGTTTGCTGAGGAGTTTTTTTTACAAGGGCCTAGTTTGGTTTTGTCTCTTCTTCTTTCCCATTGTTTCATATTTCTCATCTAAGAAACTGAGCAACGCCCTGCTGTGCCTGCTCCACATTTCCTGTCCCCCCATGTTATATGTGAACGTCTTTTCATGTTTCTTGGTTGGGACGTAACTGAAACTGAATCAATCAATCAATCAATCAATCAATCAATCAATCAATCAATCAATCAATTTAGTTGTTTGCACACAATCACCATGGCAACACAAACTGCAGTAATGTGACCACGAGAGGGAGACAAAGTTTTCATTGAGCTTTAAAATAAGGTCAAGCTTTGTTTAATTTTTTAAAAAACAAACAAAGCAGTAGAAAACAAAGAATTCACAATTTACTTTAATGTAAGAGCAGCAGCAACATATCACAGTAACCTGATACCAATGTTTTCAGTGATCAATAATCTTTATTATTGAATGAAGCAACAGTGAGAACAAACACTGATTCTCAGTAACTAGCAGATGATCCGGTCATGTGTTCCTTTCACACCAAGTTAATATATCTGAACTCAAAGCTCCATCAGTATTATTACTTCTGATTCTGGGAAATTAATCAAACGTCAAACATAAGCTAGTTCTTGTTAAGTTATATTTAGCTCAAGTGTCCGTACAAAGAGGTCTGTGTTGTGATTTTATTGCTTTTACTTCTTTCTGCTGTTTTATTATTGTGTAATAATATTATTCTGCAGAAAACTGTTTTAATTAATTTATGCTGAGTCAGTACAGATGTCACTGCAACACATGAACTCTTAGAAACACAAGTGTAGTATTCTGAAGGTTTATCACAATAGAATTATTAATATTAAAATGTAAAAATCTCGCCTGCGTTCATTTTGGGAAGTTGAAATTTTTTCGTCATATTTTATGCCTTACTTCCATTTTGAGGCGTTTGAAAAACTTTCAATCTTTTTTATGCCTTACTAAAGCCTGACCACAGTTTTTGGACATTTAAAAATTTTTTGCCCGTTTTTATGCCTTACCTCCGTCTTTGGGCGTTGGGCCTGTTTTTTGCCAAACAAAAGCCTAACCTCTGTTTCAAAGTGTTTACATTTTTTTTTGCCGTTTTTTATGTCTTACCTTATGTTTTTATGCCTTATCTCCGTTTCAAGATGTTTAAATTTTTTATGCCCTTTTTTATACCTTACAATAGTCTTACTTACTGTGTGGCCACACCAGCCTGTCATTGCCCGATCCCGTTAGATCTCGGAAGCTAAGCAGGTCTGGGCCTGGTTAGTAGTTGGATGGGAGACCACTAAGAATTCCAGGTGCCACAGTGGGTTGGCAGTCATTGTGTCCTAGGGCAAGGCACTTCACCTACATTACCTAGTATAAATGTAGTGTGTGAGTGAGTGTTGGTGGTGGTCGGATTGGCCGATGGCGCACTATGGCAGCCTCGCTTCTGTCAGTCTGCCCCAGGTTGCAGCTGTGGCTACAATAGTAGTTTACCACCACTAAGTGTGGAGTGAAAGAATAATGCCTTAATTCTGTAAAGTGACTTTGAGTGTCTATGATAAAGCGCTATATAAAATTGATGCATTTATTACTACCGTTTTTTGGTGTTTTAAAAATTTTCGCCCGTTTTCATGCTTTACTCCGTTTCAAGGCGTTTGTAAATTTTTTGCCCGTTTTTATGCCTTTTATGCCGTTTTTATGCCTTACCTCCATTTTTGGACGTTTTACATTCTTTCACCCTATTTTATGCCTTAATAAAGCCTTACCTCCGTTTTTTGGTGTTTGAAATTTTTTCACCCGTTTTTGTGCCTTTCTATAGCCTTATCTCCATTTCTTGGTGTTTGAAAAAAATTTGCCTGATTTTAAGCCTTACTATAGCCTTACCTCTTATATCAGGAGTTTTAAATTTTTTCATCTGTTTTTATGCCTTACGAGAGCCTTATCTCCGTTTTTTTGCGTTTGAAAATTTTTCACCCGTTTTTATGCTTTACTATAGCCTTATCTCCGATTTTTTGCGTTTGAAAATTTTTCACCCGTTTTTATGCCTCAATATAGCCCTATTTTCGTTTTTTTGTGTTTGAAATTTTTTCTTCCGTTTTTTTGCCTCACTATAGCCTTACCTCCATTTTTTGGTATTTGAAAGTTTTTCACCTGTTTTTATTCCTTACTATAGCCTGATCTCCATTTTCAAGCATTTGACATTTTTACACCTGTTTTTATGCCTTATTGTAGCCTTACCTCCATTTTTTGGCGTTTAAAAATTTTTCACCCGTTTTTAGGCCTTACTATAGCCTTATATCTGTTTTTTTGTATTTGAAATTTTTTCTTCTGATTTTTTTCCTCACTATTGCCTTACCTCCATTTTCAAGCATTTGAAATTTTTTCACCTGTTTTTATGCCTTACTGTAGCCTCACCTGCGTTTTTTGGTGTTTAAAAAAATTTCGCCTTTTTTTATGCCTTACTATACCCTTACCTCCATTTCGAAGTGTTAGCAATTTTTTCACCCGTTTTTTTGTCTTACTATAGCCATACCTCCATTTTTTGGCGTTTAAAAATTTTTCACCAGTTTTTATGCCTTACTATAGGCTTATATCTGTTTTTTTGTGTTTGAAATTTTTTCTTCCGTTTTTTTGCCTCATTATTGCCTTACCTCCATTTTTTGGTATTTGAAAGTATTTCACCTGTTTTTATGCCTTACTATAGCCTTACCTGCGTTTTTTGGTGTTTGAAAAAATTTCGCCTGTTTTAATGCCTTACTGTAGCCTTACCTCCCTTTTTTGGCGTTTGAAATTTTTTTGCCCGTTTTTATGCCTTATTATAGCCTTACCTGCGTTTTTTGGTGTTTGAAAAAATTTCGCCTGTTTTAATGCCTTACTATAGCCTTACCTCCCTTTTTTGGCATTTGAAAATTTCTTGCCCGTTTTTAATGCCTTACTATATAGCCTTACCTTCATTTCGAAGTGTTTGCAATTTTTTCGCCTGTTTTTATGCCCTATTATAGCCTTACCTCCATTTTTTGGCGTTTGAAATTTTTTCACATGTTTTTATGCCTTACTATAGCCTTATCTCCATTTTCAAGCATTTGAAATTTTTTCACCTGTTTTTATGCCTTACTGTAGCCTCACCTGCGTTTTTTGGTGTTTAAAAAAATTTCGCCTTTTTTTATGCCTTACTATACCCTTACCTCCATTTCGAAGTGTTAGCAATTTTTTCGCCCGTTTTTTTGTCTTACTATAGCCTTATCTCCGTTTTTTGGCGTTTGAATTTTTTTCACGTGTTTTTTTGCCTTACTATAGCCTTACCTCCATTTTTTGGCGTTTGAAAATTTTTCACCAGTTTTTATGCCTTACTATAGGCTTATATCTGTTTTTTTGTGTTTGAAATTTTTTCTTCCGTTTTTTTGCCTCATTATTGCCTTACCTCCATTTTTTGGTATTTGAAAGTATTTCACCTGTTTTTATGCCTTACTGTAGCCTTACCTCCCTTTTTTGGCGTTTTAAATTTTTTTGCCCGTTTTTATGCCTTATTATAGCCTTACCTCCATTTTTTGGCGTTTAAAAATTTTTCACCCGTTTTTATGCCTTACGATAGCTTTATCTCCGATTTTTGGTGTTTGAAATTTTTTCACGTGTTTTTATGCCTTACTATAGCCTTACCTCCATTTCGAAGTGTTTGAATTTTTTTCACTTGGTTTTATACCTTACTATAGCTTTACCTGCGTTTTTTGGTGTTTGAAAAAATTTCGCCTGTTTTAATGCCTTACTATAGCCTTACCTCCCTTTTTTGGCATTTGAAAATATTTTGCCCGTTTTTAATGCCTTACTATAGCCCGATATCCGTTTTTTTGTGTTTGAAATTTTTTCTTCCGTTTTTTTGCCTCACTATAGCCTTACCTCCATTTTTTGGTATTTGAAAGTTTTTCACCTGTTTTTATGCCGTACTATAGCCTTATCTCCATTTTCAAGCATTTGATTTTATTTCACCCGTTTTTATGCCTTACTATAGCCTTATATCCGTTTTTTTGTGTTTGAAATTTTTTCTTCTGATTTTTTTCCTCACTATTGCCTTACCTCCATTTTTTGGTATTTGAAAGTTTTTCACCTGTTTTTATGCCTGACTATAGCCATACTTCCATTTTTTGGTGTTTGAAATTTTTTTACCCGTTTTTATGCCTTACGATAGCTTTATCTCCGATTTTTGGTGTTTGAAATTTTTTCACGTGGTTTTATACCTTACTATAGCCTTACCTGCGTTTTTTGGTGTTTGAAAAAATTTCACCTGTTTTAATGTCTTATTATAACCTTACCTCCCTTTTTTGGCATTTGAAATTTTTTTGCCCGTTTTTAATGCCTTACTATGGCCTTCCCTCCATTTCGAGGTGTTTGAAATTTTTTCACGTGTTTTTATGCCTTACTATAGCCTTACCTCCATTTTGAAATGTTTGCAATGTTTTCACCCGTTTTTATGCCTTACTATAGCCTTACCTCCGTTTCGAAGTGTTTGCAATTTTTTCGGCTGTTTTTATGCCTTACTATAGCCTTACCTCCATTTTTTGGCGTTTAAAAATTTTTCACCCGTTTTCATGCCTTACTATAGCCTTATATCCGTTTTTTTGTGTTTGAAATTTTTTCTTCTGATTTTTTGCCTCACTATTGCCTTACCTCCATTTTTTGGTATTTGAAAGTTTTTCACCTGTTTTTATTCCTTACTATAGCCTTATCTCCATTTTCAAGCATTTGATATTTTTACACCTGTTTTTATGCCTTACTATAGCCTTACCTCCATTTTTTGCCGTTTAAAATTTTTTCACCCGTTTTTATGCCTTACTATAGCCTTATATCCGTTTTTTGTGTTTGAAATTTTTTCTTCTGATTTTTTGCCTCACTATTACCTTACCTCCATTTTTTGGTATTTGAAAGTTTTTCACCTATTTTTATGCCTTACTATAGCCTTACCTGCGTTTTTTGGTGTTTGAAAAAATTTTGCGCGTTTTTATGCCTTACTATAGCCTTACCTCCATTTCGAAGTGTTTGAAATTTTTTCACGTGGTTTTATGCCTTACTATAGCCTTACCTGCGTTTTTTGGTGTTTGAAAAAATTTCGCCTGTTTTAATGCCTTACTATAGCCTTACCTCCCTTTTTTGGCATTTGAAATTTTTTTGCCCGTTTTTATGCCTTATAGCCTTACCTCCATTTTTTGGCGTTTAAAAATTTTTCACCCGTTTTTATGCCTTACTATAGGCTTATCTCCGATTTTTGGCGTTTGAAATTTTTTCACGTGTTTTTATGCCTTACTATAGCCTTACCTCCATTTCGAAGTGTTTAAAATTTTGTCACGTGTTCTTATGCCTTACTATAGCCTTACCTCCATTTTTTGGCATTTAAAAATTTTTCACCCGTTTTTATGCCTTACTATAGACTTACCTGCGTTTTTTGGTATTTAAAAGTTTTTCCCCTTTTTTTTTATGCCTTACTATAGACTTACCTGCGTTTTTTGGTGTTTGAAAAAATTTCGCCTGTTTTTATGCCTTACTATAGCTTTACCTCCATTTCGAAGTGTTTGAAATTTTTTCACGTGGTTTTATGCCTTACTATAGCCTTACCTGCGTTTTTTGGTTTTTAAAAATTTTTCACCCGTTTTTATGCCTTACTATAGCCTTATCTCCGATTTTTGGCGTTTGAAATTTTTTCACCCGTTTTTATGCCTTACTATAGCCTTATCTCCGATTTTTGGCGTTTGAAATTTTTTCACCAGTTTTAATGCCTTACTATAGGCTTATATCTGTTTTTTTGTGTTTGAAATTTTTTCTTCCGTTTTTTTGCCTCATTATTGCCTTACCTCCATTTTTTGGTATTTGAAAGTATTTCACCTGTTTTTATGCCTTACTGTAGCCTTACCTCCCTTTTTTGGCGTTTTAAATTTTTTTGCCCGTTTTTATGCCTTATTATAGCCATACTTCCATTTTTTGGTGTTTGAAATTTTTTTACCCGTTTTTATGCCTTACGATAGCTTTATCTCCGATTTTTGGTGTTTGAAATTTTTTCACGTGTTTTTATGCCTTACTATAGCCTTACCTCCATTTCGAAGTGTTTGAAATTTTTTCACGTGGTTTTATACCTTACTATAGCCTTACCTGCGTTTTTTGGTGTTTGAAAAAATTTCGCCTGTTTTAATGCCTTACTATAGCCTTACCTCCCTTTTTTGGCATTTGAAAATATTTTGGCCGTTTTTAATGCCTTACTATAGCCCGATATCCGTTTTTTTGTGTTTGAAATTTTTTCTTCCGTTTTTTTGCCTCACTATAGCCTTATCTCCATTTTCAAGCATTTGAAATTTTTTCACCTGTTTTTATGCCTTACTGTAGCCTCACCTGCGTTTTTTGGTGTTTAAAAAAATTTCGCCTTTTTTTATGCCTTACTATAGCCTTACCTCCATTTCGAAGTGTTTGCATTTTTTTCGCCCGTTTTTTTGTCTTACTATAGCCTTACCTCCATTTTTTGGCGTATAAAAATTTTTCAGCCTCACTATTGCCTTACCTCCATTTTTTGGTATTTGAATGTTTTTCACCTGTTTTTATGCCTTACTATAGCCTTACTTGCGTTTTTTGGTGTTTGAAAAAATTTCGCCTGTTTTAATGCCTTACTATAGCCTTACCTCCCTTTTTTGGCGTTTGAAATTTTTTTGCCCGTTTTTATGCCTTATTATAGCCTTACCTCCATTTTTTGGTGTTTAAAAATTTTTCACCCGTTTTTATGCCTTACGATTGCCTTATCTCCGATTTTTGGCGTTTGAAATTTTTTCACGTGTTTTTATTTCTTACTATAGCCTTACCTCCATTTCGAAGTGTTTGAAATTTTTTCACGTGGTTTTATACCTTACTATAGCCTTACCTGCGTTTTTTGGTGTTTGAAAAAATTTCGCCTGTTTTAATGCCTTACTATATCCTTACCTCCCTTTCTTGGCATTTGAAAATTTTTTGCCCGTTTTTAATGCCTTACTATAGCCTTACCTTCATTTCGAAGTGTTTCCAACTTTTTCGCCTGTTTTTATGCCCTATTATAACCTTACCTCCATTTTTTGGCGTTTAAAAATTTTTCACCCGTTTTTATGCCTTTCTATAGCCCGATATCCGTTTTTTTTGTGTTTGAAATTTTTTCTTCCCTTTTTTTGCCTCACTATAGCCTTTCCTCCATTTTTCGGTATTTGAAAGTTTTTCACCTGTTTTTATGCCTTACTATGGCCTTACCTGCGTTTTTTGGTGTTTGAAAAAATTTCGCCTGTTTTAATGTCTTATTATAACCTTACCTCCCTTTTTTGGCATTTGAAATTTTTTTGCCCGTTTTTAATGCCTTACTATGGCCTTCCCTCCATTTCGAGGTGTTTGAAATTTTTTCACGTGTTTTTATGCCTTACTATAGCCTTACCTCCATTTTGAAATGTTTGCAATGTTTTCACCCGTTTTTATGCCTTACTATAGCCTTACCTCCGTTTCGAAGTGTTTGCAATTTTTTCGGCTGTTTTTATGCCTTACTATAGCCTTACCTCCATTTTTTGGCGTTTAAAAATTTTTCACCCGTTTTTATGCCTTACTATAGCCTTATATCCGTTTTTTTTGTGTTTGAAATTTTTTCTTCGTATTTTTTGCCTCACTATTGCCTTACCTCCATTTTTTGGTATTTGAAAGTTTTTCACCTGTTTTTATTCCTTACTATAGCCTTATCTCCATTTTCAAGCATTTGATATTTTTACACCTGTTTTTATGCCTTACTATAGCCTTACCTCCATTTTTTGGCGTTTAAAATTTTTTCGCCTGTTTTAATGCCTTACGATAGCCTTATCTCCGATTTTTGGTGTTTGAAATTTTTTCACTTTTTTTTATGCCTTACTATAGCCTTACCTCCATTTCGAAGTGTTTGAAATTTTTTCACGTGGTTTTATGCCTTACTATAGCCTTACCTGCGTTTTTTGGTGTTTGAAAAAATTTCGCCTGTTTTAATGCCTTACTATAGCCTTACCTCCCTTTTTTGGCATTTGAAATTTTTTTGCCCGTTTTTATGCCTTATAGCCTTACCTCCATTTTTTGGCGTTTAAAAATTTTTCACCCGTTTTTAAGCCTTACTATAGGCTTATCTCCGATTTTTGGCGTTTGAAATTTTTTCACGTGTTTTTATGCCTTACTATAGCCTTACCTCCATTTCGAAGTGTTTAAAATTTTGTCACGTGTTCTTATGCCTTACTATAGCCTTGCCTCCATTTTTTGGCATTTAAAAATTTTTCACCCGTTTTTATGCCTTACTATAGACTTACATGCGTTTTTTGGTGTTTGAAAAAATTTCGCCTGTTTTTATGCCTTACTATAGCTTTACCTCCATTTCGAAGTGTTTGAAATTTTTTCACGTGGTTTTATGCCTTACTATAGCCGTACCTGCGTTTTTTGGTGTTTGAAAAAATTTCGCCTGTTTTAATGCCTTACTATAGCCTTCCCTCCATTTCGAGGTGTTTGAAATTTTTTCACGTGTTTTTATGCCTTACTATAGCCTTACCTCCATTTTGAAATGTTTGCAATGTTTTCACCTGTTTTTATGCCTTACTATAGCCTTACCTCCGTTTCGAAGTGTTTGCAATTTTTTCGGCTGTTTTTATGCCTTACTATAGCCTTACCTCCATTTTTTGGCGTTTAAAAATTTTTCACCCGTTTTTATGCCTTACAATAGCCTTATATCCGTTTTTTTTGTGTTTGAAATTTTTTCTTCTGATTTTTTGCCTCACTATTGCCTTACCTCCATTTTTTGGTATTTGAAAGTTTTCACCTGTTTTTATTCCTTACTATAGCCTTATCTCCATTTTCAAGCATTTGATATTTTTACACCTGTTTTTATGCCTTACTATAGCCTTACCTCCATTTTTTGGCGTTTAAAATTTTTTCACCCGTTTTTATGCCTTACTATAGCCTTATCTCTGTTTTTTGTGTTTGAAATTTTTTCTTCTGATTGTTTGCCTCACTATTACCTTACCTCCATTTTTTGGTATTTGAAAGTTTTTCACCTGTTTTTATGCCTTACTATAGCCTTACCTGCGTTTTTTGGTGTTTGAAAAAATTTTGCGCGTTTTTATGCCTTACTATAGCCTTACCTCCATTTCGAAGTGTTTGAAATTTTTTCACATGTTTTAATGCCTTACGATAGCCTTATCTCCGATTTTTGGTGTTTGAAATTTTTTCACTTTTTTTTATGCCTTACTATAGCCTTACCTCCATTTCGAAGTGTTTGAAATTTTTTCACGTGGTTTTATGCCTTACTATAGCCTTACCCGCGTTTTTTGGTGTTTGAAAAAATTTCGCCTGTTTTAATGCCTTACTATAGCCTTACCTCCCTTTTTTGGCATTTGAAATTTTTTTGCCCGTTTTTATGCCTTATAGCCTTACCTCCATTTTTTGGCGTTTAAAAATTTTTCACCCGTTTTTATGCCTTACTATAGGCTTATCTCCGATTTTTGGCGTTTGAAATTTTTTCACGTGTTTTTATGCCTTACTATAGCCTTACCTCCATTTCGAAGTGTTTAAAATTTTGTCACGTGTTCTTATGCCTTACTATAGCCTTACCTGCGTTTTTTGGCATTTAAAAATTTTTCACCCGTTTTTATGCCTTACTATAGACTTACCTGCGTTTTTTTGGTGTTTGAAAAAATTTCGCCTGTTTTTATGCCTTACTATAGCTTTACCTCCATTTCGAAGTGTTTGAAATTTTTTCACGTGGTTTTATGCCTTACTATAGCCTTACCTGCGTTTTTTGGTGTTTGAAAAAATTTCGCCTGTTTTAATGCCTTACTATAGCCTTACCTCCATTTCGAAGTGTTTGCACTTTTTTCGCCTGTTTTTATGCCTTATTATAGCCTTACCTCCATTTTTTGGCGTTTAAAAATTTTTCACCCGTTTTTATGCCTTACTATAGCCTTATCTCCGATTTTTGGCGTTTGAAATTTTTTCACGTGTTTTTATGCCTTACTATAGCCTTACATCCATTTCGAAGTTTTTTAAAATTTTGTCACGTGTTCTTATGCCTTACTATAGCCTTACCTCCATTTTTTGGCATTTAAAAATTTTTCACCCGTTTTTATGCCTTACTATAGCCCTATATCCGTTTTTTTGTGTTTGAAATTTTTTCTTCCGTTTTTTTTGCCTCACTATAGCCTTACCTCCATTTTTTGGTATTTGAAAGTTTTTCACCTGTTTTTTTATGCCTTACTATAGACTTACCTGCATTTTTTGGTGTTTGAAAAAATTTCGCCTGTTTTAATGCCTTACGATAGCCTTATCTCCGATTTTTGGTGTTTGAAATTTTTTCACTTTTTTTTATGCCTTACTATAGCCTTACCTCCATTTCGAAGTGTTTGAAATTTTTTCACGTGGTTTTATGCCTTACTATAGCCTTACCTGCGTTTTTTGGTGTTTGAAAAAATTTCGCCTGTTTTAATGCCTTACTATAGCCTTACCTGCCTTTTTTGGCATTTGAAATTTTTTTGCCCATTTTTAATGCCTTACTATAGCCTTAACTCCATTTCGAAGTGTTTGAAATTTTTTCACGTGTTTTTATGCCTTACTATAGCCTTACCTCCATTTTGAAATGTTTGCAATGTTTTCACCCGTTTTTATGCCTTACTATAGCCTTACCTCCGTTTCGAAGTGTTTGCAATTTTTTCGGCTGTTTTTATGCCTTACTATAGCCTTACCTCCATTTTTTGGCGTTTAAAAATTTTTCACCCGTTTTTATGCCTTACTATAGCCTTATATCCGTTTTTTTGTGTTTGAAATTTTTTCTTCGTATTTTTTGCCTCACTATTGCCTTACCTCCATTTTTTGGTATTTGAAAGTTTTTCACCTGTTTTTATTCCTTACTATAGCCTTATCTCCATTTTCAAGCATTTGATATTTTTACACCTGTTTTTATGCCTTACTATAGCCTTACCTCCATTTTTTGGCGTTTAAAATTTTTTCGCCTGTTTTAATGCCTTACGATAGCCTTATCTCCGATTTTTGGTGTTTGAAATTTTTTCACTTTTTTTTATGCCTTACTATAGCCTTACCTCCATTTCGAAGTGTTTGAAATTTTTTCACGTGGTTTTATGCCTTACTATAGCCTTACCTGCGTTTTTTGGTGTTTGAAAAAATTTCGCCTGTTTTAATGCCTTACTATAGCCTTACCTCCCTTTTTTGGCATTTGAAATTTTTTTGCCCGTTTTTATGCCTTATAGCCTTACCTCCATTTTTTGGCGTTTAAAAATTTTTCACCCGTTTTTAAGCCTTACTATAGGCTTATCTCCGATTTTTGGCGTTTGAAATTTTTTCACGTGTTTTTATGCCTTACTATAGCCTTACCTCCATTTCGAAGTGTTTAAAATTTTGTCACGTGTTCTTATGCCTTACTATAGCCTTGCCTCCATTTTTTGGCATTTAAAAATTTTTCACCCGTTTTTATGCCTTACTATAGACTTACATGCGTTTTTTGGTGTTTGAAAAAATTTCGCCTGTTTTTATGCCTTATTATAGCCTTACCTCCATTTTTTGGCGTTTAAAAATTTTTCAACCTTTTTTATGCCTTACAATAGCCTTATCTCCGATTTCAGAATCAGAATCAGAATCAGAATCAGAATCAGAATCATCTTTATTCACCAAGTGTATGTTGTACACACGAGGAATTTGACTCGGTCAATTGTGTTCTCTCCAATAGTGAAAACATTCAATAATAAACAGTCAACTAGAAAAGATGATAATAAGTAGAAATATAAACAGTAGTTAGACTAGAATGTGCAAACTCGATAAAATAACAAGATAATAATACTACTACTAATAATAATAATAGTATAAAAAAAAGATAAATAAATAAAAAAATAAAAAAATAAAAAATAAAAATAAAAAAATAAGATAAAAAGAAGGAAAATAATAGAAAAGAAAGATAATTATAAAATATAATAATAATAAAAGGAAAATGGTGCAGTAGAGCATTGATAAGTAGTGCAGGAGAACATTTAAATTAAAGGTATGTACATGAACATTCTCAGTGTCAGATTGATCCAGGGTTGTTATGTTTGGCTCCAGGGTTTTTTCACAGAACCAGGTCTGACTCTCTATGACTGTTTAGTGTTGATCACAGTGACAGCCTGGGGGAAGAAACTGTTTTTATGGCGTACAGTGATCTGTAGCGTCTGCCAGAGGGGAGGAGTTTAAACAGATTGTGTGCAGGGTGAGAGGAGTCTGCAGTGATGTTACCTGCCCGTTTCCTGACCCTGGACAGGTATAAGTCTTGGATGGAGGGCAGATCAACACCAATGATCTTTTCTACAGTCCTGACTATCCTTTGTAGTCTGTGTTTGTCTAGTTTGGTTGTAGATCTAAACCAGACAGTGATGGAGGTGCACAGAACAGACTGAATGATGGAGGTGTAGAACATGATCAGCAGCTCCTGGAGCAGGTTGAACTTCCTCAGATGACGCAGGAAGTACATCCTCTGCTGTGCCTTTTTCCTGGTTGAGTCTATGTGGGAGGTCCACTTCAGGTCCTGTGAGATTGTGGATCCCAAGAACCTGAAGGAGTCCACGGTAGCCACTTTGCTATTTAAAATGGTAAGGGGGGGGGAGTGGGGGGGATTTCTCCTGAAGTCCACTGTCATCTCCACAGTCTTGAACGGGTTCAGTTCCAGATGGTTCTGACTGCACCAGAGATCCAGCTGTTCCACCTCCGTCTGAAGACAGACTCGTCCCCGTCCCTGATGAGACCGATGACGGTGGTGTCATCTGCAAACTTCAGGAGTTTCACAGAGGGGTCCCCTGAGGTGCAGTCATTGGTGTAGAGGGAGAATAGAAGTGGGGAGAGAACACAGCCCTGGGGGGCGCCAGTGCTGAGTGACCGGGTGCTGGATGTGATGCTTCCCAGCCTTACTTGCTGCTTCCTGTCAGTCAGGAAGTTGGTGATCCACTGACAGGTGGAGGCCGGCACTGTGAGCTGGGTGAGTTTCTGGTGAAGGATGTCCGGGATGATGATGTTGAACGCAGAGCTGAAATCCACAAACAGGATCCTAGCGTAGGTCCCTGGGGAGTCGAGGTGGTGCAGGATGTAGTTCAGTCCAATGTTGACTGCATCCTCGACAGACCTGTTTGCCCGATAGGCAAACTGCAGGGGGTCCAGCAGGGGTCCTGTGATCTTTTTCAGGTGGCTCAGAACCAGCCTCTCAAAGGACTTCATGACTACAGACGTCAGAGCAATGGGTCGATAGTCATTGAGTCCTGTGATGGCAGGTTTCTTGGGGACTGGGATGATGCTGGAACTTTTGAAGCAGGAAGGTACTTCACACAGCTCCAGTGATGTATTGAAGATCCGTGTGAAGATGGGGGCCAGCTGCTCAGCACAGGCTTTCAGGCAGGAGGGAGACACTCCGTCTGGTCCTGGAGCCTTTTTGATCTTTTGTTTTTTGAATAGCTGGCACACATCTCTGTCATTGATCTTCAGGGCAGGTGGGGGGTCAGAGGGTGAGGTGGGGGGGGAGTAGGGGGAGCAGGAAGGGCAGAGTCCAGGTGATGGGCTGATGCTAATGAGCTGGGGGGGGGGGTGTGAAAACCTGCAGTAGAAGCTGTTCAGGTCTCTAGCTAGTCTTTTGTTACCAGTAGGGTGGGGGGAGGGTTTCCTGTAGTTGGTAACTTCATGCAGGCTTTTCCACACTGCAGGCTTTTTTTTTGGCGTTTGAAATTTTTTCACGTGTTCGTATGCCTTACTATAGCCTTACCTCTATTTTTTGGCGTTTAAAAATTTTTCACCCGTTTTTATGCCTTACTATAGCCTTACCTGCGTTTTTTGGTGTTTGAAAAATTTTTGCACGTTTTTATGCCTTACTATAGCCTTACCTCCATTTTGAAGTGTTTGAAATTTTTTCACGTGTTTTTATGCCTTACTATAGCCTTACCTGGGTTTTTTTGGTGTTTGAAAAAATTTCGCCTGTTTTAATGCCTTACTATAGCCTTACCTCCCTTTTTTGGCGTTTGAAATTTTTTTGCCCGTTTTTATGCCTTATTATAGCCTTACCTCCATTTTTTGGCGTTTAAAAATTTTCACCCGTTTTTATGCCTTTCTATAGCCCGATATCCGTTTTTTTTGTGTTTGAAATTTTTTCTTCCGTTTTTTTTGCCTCACTATAGCCTTTCCTCCATTTTTTGCAATTTTTTCACCCGTTTTTATGCCTTTCTATGGCCTTACCTCCATTTCGAAGTGTTTGCAATTTTTTCGCCTGTTTTTATGCCTTATTATAGCCTTACCCTCCATTTTTGGCGTTTAAAAATTTTTCACCCGTTTTTATGCCTTATCTCCGATTTTTGGCGTTTGAAATTTTTTCACGTGTTTTTATGCCTTACTATAGCCTTACCTCCCTTTTTTGGCGTATGAAATTTTTTTGCCCGTTTTTATGCTTTATTATAGCCTTACCTCCATTTTTTGGCGTCTAAAAATTTTTCACCCGTTTTTATGCCTTACTATAGCATTATCTCCGATTTTTGGTGTTTGAAATTTTTTCACGTATTTTTATGCCTTACTATAGCCTTACCTCCCTTTTTTGGCGTTTGAAATTTTTTTGCCCGTTTTTATGCCTTATTATAGCCTTACCTCCATTTTTTGGCGTTTAAAAATTTTTCACCCGTTTTTATGCCTTTCTATAGCCCGATATCCGTTTTTTTGTGTTTGAAATTTTTTCTTCCGTTTTTTTGCCTCACTATAGCCTTTCCTTCATTTTTTGCAATTTTTTCACCCGTTTTGATGCCTTACTATAGCCTTACCTCCATTTCGAAGTGTTTGAATTTTTTTCACGTGGTTTTATGCCTTACTATAGCCTTACCTCCATTTTTTGGCGTTTAAAAATTTTTCACCCGTTTTTATGCCTTACTATAGCCTTACCTCCATTTCGAAGTATTTGAAATTTTTTCACGTGGTTTTATGCCTTACTATAGCCTTACCTGCGTTTTTTGGTGTTTGAAAAAATTTCGCCTGTTTTAATGCCTTACTATAGCCTTACCTCCCTTTTTTGGCGTTTGAAATTTTTTTGCCCGTTTTTATGCCTTATTATAGCCTTACCTCCATTTTTTGGCGTTTAAAAATTTTTCACCCGTTTTTATGCCTTTCTATAGCCCGATATCCGTTTTTTTGTGTTTGAAATTTTTTCTTCCGTTTTTTTGCCTCACTATAGCCTTTCCTCCATTTTTTGCAATTTTTTCACCCGTTTTTATGCCTTTCTATGGCCTTACCTCCATTTCGAAGTGTTTGCAATTTTTTCGCCTGTTTTTATGCCTTATTATAGCCTTACCTCCATTTTTTGGCGTTTAAAAATTTTTCACCCGTTTTTATGCCTTATCTCCGATTTTTGGCGTTTGAAATTTTTTCACGTGTTTTTATGCCTTACTATAGCCTTACCTCCCTTTTTTGGCGTATGAAATTTTTTTGCCCGTTTTTATGCTTTATTATAGCCTTACCTCCATTTTTTGGCATCTAAAAATTTTTCACCCGTTTTTATGCCTTACTATAGCATTATCTCCGATTTTTGGTGTTTGAAATTTTTTCGCGTATTTTTATGCCTTACTATAGCCTTATCTCCATTTCTAAGTGTTTGAATTTTTTTCACGTGGTTTTATGCCTTACTATAGCCTTACCTCCCTTTTTTGGCGTTTGAAATTTTTTTGCCCGTTTTTATGCCTTACCTCCATTTTTTGGCGTTTAAAAATTTTTCACCCGTTTTTATGCCTTTCTATAGCCCGATATCTGTTTTTTTGTGTTTGAAATTTTTTCTTCCGTTTTTTTGCCTCACTATAGCCTTTCCTCCATTTTTTGCAATTTTTTCACCCGTTTTTATGCCTTACTATAGCCTTACCTCCATTTTTTGGCGTTTAAAAATTTTTCACCCGTTTTTATGCCTTACTATAGCCTTACCTCCATTTCGAAGTGTTTGAATTTTTTTCACGTGTTTTTATGCCTTTATGTTTTTTTGGCGTATGAAATTTCTTTGCCCGTTTTTATGCCTTACTATAGCATTATCTCCGATTTTTGGTGTTTGAAATTTTTTCGCGTATTTTTATGCCTTACTATAGCCTTATCTCCATTTCTAAGTGTTTGAATTTTTTTCACGTGGTTTTATGCCTTACTATAGCCTTACCTGCGTTTTTTGGTGTTTGAAAAAATTTCGCCTGTTTTAATGCCTTACTATAGCCTTACCTCCCTTTTTTGGCAATTGAAATTTTGTTGCCCGTTTTTATGCCTTACTATTGCCTTACCTCCATTTCGAAGTGTTTGCAATTTTTTTCGCCTGTTTTTATGCCTTATTATAGCCTTACCTCCATTTTTTGGTATTTGAAAGTTTTTCATCTGTCTTTATTCCTCACAATAGCCTTATCTCCATTTTCAAGTATTTGATATTTTTTCACCTGTTTTTATGCCTTACTATAGCCTTACCTGCGGTTTTTGTTGTTTGAAAAAATTTCACCTGTTTTTATGCCTTTCTATAGCCTTACCTCCCTTTTTTGGCGTTTAAAATTTTTTTACCCGTTTTTATGCCTTATAGCCTTATATCCGATTTTTTGTTTTTGAAATTTTTTCTTCCGTTTTTTTGCCTCACGATAGCCTTATCTCCATTTTCAAGCATTTGAAATTTTTTCACCTGTTTTTATGCCTTACAGTAGCCTTACCTGCGTTTTTTGATGTTTGAAAAAATGTCGCTGTTTTAATGCCTTACTATGTATAACCTTACCTCCATTTTTTGGCGTTTGAAATTTTTTTGCCCGTTTTTATGCCTTACTATAGCCTTACCTCCATTTCGAAGTGTTTGCAATTTTTTCGCCCGTTTTTTTGCCTTACGATAGCCTTACCGCCATTTCGAAGTGTTTGCAATTTTTTTCGCCTGTTTTTATGCCTTATAGCCTTACCTTTATTTTTTGGCGTTTAAAAATTTTTCACCCGTTTTTATGCCTTACTATAGCCTTATCGCCGATTTTTAGCGGTTGAAATTTTTTCACGTGTTTTTATGCCTTACTATAGCCTTACCTCCATTTCGAAGTGTTTGAAATTTTTTCACGCGTTTTTTTGCCTTACTATAGCCTTACGTCCATTTTTTGGCGTTTAAAAATTTTTCACCAGTTTTTATGCCTTACTATAGCCTTATATCCGTTTTTTTGTGTTTGAAATTTTTTCTTCCGTTTTTTTGCCTCACTATTGCCTTACCTCCATTTTTTGGTATTTAAAAGTTTTTCACCTGTTTTTATTCCTTACTATAGCCTTACCTGCGTTTTTTGGTGTTTGAAAAAATTTCGCCTGTTTTAATGCCTTACTATAGCCTTACCTCCATTTCGAAGTGTTTGAATTTTTTTCGCCTGTTTTTATGCCTTACTATATAGCCTTACCTCCCTTTTTTTGCGTTTGAAATTTTTTCACGTGATTTTATGCCTTACTATTGCCTTCCCTCCATTTCGAAGTGTTTGAAATTTTTTCACGTGTTTTTATGCCTTACTATAGCCTTACCTCCATTTCGAAGTGTTTGAAATTTTTTCACGTGGTTTTATGCCTTACTATAGCCTTACCTGCATTTTTTGGTGTTTGAAAAAATTTCGCCTGTTTTAATGCCTTACTATAGCCTTACCTCCATTTCGAAGTGTTTGCACTTTTTTCGCCTGTTTTTATGCCTTATTATAGCCTTACCTCCATTTTTTGGCGTTTAAAAATTTTTCACCCGTTTTTATGCCTTACTATAGCCCTATATCCGTTTTTTTGTGTTTGAAATTTTTTCTTCCGTTTTTTTGCCTCACTATAGCCTTACCTCCATTTTTTGGTATTTGAAAGTTTTTCACCTGTTTTTTTATGCCTTATTATAGACTTACCTGCATTTTTTGGTGTTTGAAAAAATTTCGCCTGTTTTAATGCCTTACGATAGCCTTATCTCCGATTTTTGGTGTTTGAAATTTTTTCACTTTTTTTTATGCCTTACTATAGCCTTACCTCCATTTCGACGTGTTTGAAATTTTTTCACGTGGTTTTATGCCTTACTATAGCCTTACCTGCGTTTTTTGGTGTTTGAAAAAATTTCGCCTGTTTTAATGCCTTACTATAACCTTACCTGCCTTTTTTGGCATTTGAAATTTTTTTGCCCATTTTTAATGCCTTACTATAGCCTTACCTCCCTTTTTTTGCGTTTGAAATTTTTTCACGTGATTTTATGCCTTACTATTGCCTTCCCTCCATTTCGAAGTGTTTGAAATTTTTTCACGTGTTTTTATGCCTTACTATTGCTTTCCCTCCATTTCGAAGTGTTTGAAATTTTTTCACGTGTTTTTATGCCTTACTATAGCCTTACCTCCTTTTTTTGGTGTTTAAAAATTTTTCACCCGTTTTTATGCCTTACTACAGTATAGCCCGATATCCGTTTTTTTGTGTTTGAAATTTTTTCTTCCGTTTTTTTTGCCTCACTTTAGCCTTACCTCCATTTTTTGGTATTTGAAAGTTTTTCACTTGTTTTTATGCCTTATTATAGTCTTACCTGCGTTTTTTGGTGTTTGAAATTTTTTTGCCCGTTTTTATGCCTTACTATAGCCTTACCTCCATTTTGAAGTGTTTGCAATTTTTTCGCCTGTTTTTATGCCTTATTATAGCCTTACCTCCATTTCTTAGCGTTTAAAATTTTTTCACCCGTTTTTATGCCTTACTATAGCCTTATATCCGTTTTTTTTGTGTTTTAAATTTTTTCTTCCGTTTTTTTTGCCTTACTAGCCTTACCTCCATTTTTTTGTGTTTGAAAGTTTTTCACCTGTTTTTTTGCCTTACTATAGCCTTATCTCCGTTTCATGGTGTTTGAAAAATTTCCGCCCCTTTTTATGCCTTATTATAGCCTTACCTCCATTTCAAAATGTTTGCAATTTTTTTCACCCGTTTTTATGCCTTACTATAGCCTTACCTCCATTTTTTGGCATTTAAAAATTTTTCACCCGTTTTTATGCCTTACTATAGCCTTACCTCCATTTTTTGGCATTTAAAAATTTTTCACCCGTTTTTATGCCTTACTATAGCGTTGTCTCCATTTTCAAGCGTTTGAAATTTTTTCGCCCGTTTTTTTTTCCTTACTATAGCCTTATCTCTTTTTTTTGGCGTTTGAAAATTTTTTCACCCGTTTTTATGCCTTACTATAGCCTTATATCCGTTTTTTTTTGTGTTTTAAATTTTTTCTTCCGTTTTTTTGCCTTACTAGCCTTACCTCCATTTTTTGGTGTTTGAAAGTTTTTCACCTGTTTTTTTGCCTTACTATAGCCTTATCTCCGTTTCATGGTGTTTGAAAAATTTCCGCCCCTTTTTATGCCTTATTATAGCCTTACCTCCATTTCGACGTGTTTGAAATTTTTTCACGTGGTTTTATGCCTTACTATAGCCTTACCTGCGTTTTTTGGTGTTTGAAAAAATTTCGCCTGTTTTAATGCCTTACTATAACCTTACCTGCCTTTTTTGGCATTTGAAATTTTTTTGCCCATTTTTAATGCCTTACTATAGCCTTACCTCCCTTTTTTTTGCGTTTGAAATTTTTTCACGTGATTTTATGCCTTACTATTGCCTTCCCTCCATTTCGAAGTGTTTGAAATTTTTTCACGTGTTTTTATGCCTTACTATTGCTTTCCCTCCATTTCGAAGTGTTTGAAATTTTTTCACGTGTTTTTATGCCTTACTATAGCCTTACCTCCTTTTTTTGGTGTTTAAAAATTTTTCACCCGTTTTTATGCCTTACTACAGTATAGCCCGATATCCGTTTTTTTGTGTTTGAAATTTTTTCTTCCGTTTTTTTGCCTCACTTTAGCCTTACCTCCATTTTTTGGTATTTGAAAGTTTTTCACTTGTTTTTATGCCTTATTATAGTCTTACCTGCGTTTTTTGGTGTTTGAAATTTTTTTGCCCGTTTTTATGCCTTACTATAGCCTTACCTCCATTTTGAAGTGTTTGCAATTTTTTCGCCTGTTTTTATGCCTTATTATAGCCTTACCTCCATTTCTTAGCGTTTAAAATTTTTTCACCCGTTTTTATGCCTTACTATAGCCTTATATCCGTTTTTTTTTGTGTTTTAAATTTTTTCTTCCGTTTTTTTGCCTTACTAGCCTTACCTCCATTTTTTGGTGTTTGAAAGTTTTTCACCTGTTTTTTTGCCTTACTATAGCCTTATCTCCGTTTCATGGTGTTTGAAAAATTTCCGCCCCTTTTTATGCCTTATTATAGCCTTACCTCCATTTCAAAATGTTTGCAATTTTTTTCACCCGTTTTTATGCCTTACTATAGCCTTACCTCCATTTTTTGGCATTTAAAAATTTTTCACCCGTTTTTATGCCTTACTATAGCCTTACCTCCATTTTTTGGCATTTTAAATTTTTCACCCGTTTTTATGCCTTACTATAGCGTTGTCTCCATTTTCAAGCGTTTGAAATTTTTTCGCCCGTTTTTTTTTCCTTACTATAGCCTTATCTCTTTTTTTTGGCGTTTGAAAATTTTTTCACCCGTTTTTATGCCTTACTATAGCCTTATATCCGTTTTTTTTGTGTTTTAAATTTTTTCTTCCGTTTTTTTGCCTTACTAGCCTTACCTCCATTTTTTGGTGTTTGAAAGTTTTTCACCTGTTTTTTTGCCTTACTATAGCCTTATCTCCGTTTCATGGTGTTTGAAAAATTTCCGCCCCTTTTTATGCCTTATTATAGCCTTACCTCCATTTCAAAATGTTTGCAATTTTTTTCACCCGTTTTTATGCCTTACTATAGCCTTACCTCCATTTTTTGGCATTTAAAAATTTTTCACCCGTTTTTATGCCTTACTATAGCCTTACCTCCATTTTTTGGCATTTAAAAATTTTTCACCCGTTTTTATGCCTTACTATAGCGTTGTCTCCATTTTCAAGCGTTTGAAATTTTTTCGCCCGTTTTTTTTTCCTTACTATAGCCTTATCTCTTTTTTTTGGCGTTTGAAAATTTTTCACCAGTTTTTATGCCTTGCTATAGCCTTAACCTCCGTTTTTGGACTATTTAATTTTTTGCCCCCATTTTTTATGCCTTACTATAGCCTTATCTTTGTTTTTTGGTATTTGAAATTTTTTTGCCTGTTTTTATGCTTTACTATAGCCTTACCTGTTTTTTGGAAAAGCACTTTGTATGAAAAGTTTTATACAAACCAAACTTGACTGATTGATGACATAAAGAACACAACACACTGTTTTATATCCATTGGAGAGCTTTATTGTGGCAGTAGTAACATATAAAACAATCCAGTTTACAACATACAAACATGGAAAGTTTTTTCACCTCACAAAGTTCATAAGGCTTGGTTTTTCCACCGACAGGGAAACAGCAGTTTTATGACACATTTTCTTCTCCCTTTAAATATTCTTTAGAAATTTTCCTTCTTTTAATATAAGATTTAACAACAAAAAACAATTCCACAAACAAATGTCATTTATAACAAAACAATAAAAAACGCATTGATCATGCAGAGAATCTCCAACTGTTCATGCCTAAAAACACTGAAATAATATGCAGTTTATTTTTGTTCTACCATGTGATGTCCAGTAGTTTTGCATATTGTAAACCTGAGTTCAAATTTTAAATATAAAACAAAAAGTTAATAAAAGTCTATATTTGTCTAGTAGTTCAGAGGTGACATCAACAGTGTTTAAAAGTACTTTGTATTACTTTAAATCACAGTTTTAAATATGTAAGTAACTAATGTTGCATCTGATGTAAATGAGTTCATTGAACATTAAAGCTTGAGCTTTTTTGTTTCGAGGAGGATCTGAATGTTAGCTAGCTAGTGCTGCTAATATGCTAAATGATCTGCTATTACAATAATGCTACATTGTCACCAATATTTCATGATGATGCAATCTCAATGCTTTATGAATGTAGCTATAAGCTAGGCTACATAGCTTTCATTCACTTATTTACAGTTTTTCTACATTTAATTTCGAGCTGAACATCCTGAACATGATTTGATTTATTATATCACTGAAAGGTCCAAAAAGGATGATTTTTTACCTTAAATAATCATATGTATATAGCAACTATAGCTTAGTGAGCGGTGAGCTAAGTCATTAGCACAAACAGTTAGCATTTATCCTTTAATGTTTATGAACACATTGCAAAAGCATGAAAAAGCTAACGCTAACTTAGCAATGTTTTAATACTGCGGTGCATTTGAGCCATGCGCTCAAATGTGCAAACTTGTTATTGTGATGATAGCAAACCAACAACCAGCAGCTAACATGGCTAACAGCTAGCTAAATGCTAACTTTAAACTGCATGGTCAGATTCATGCGTTAACGATGGAGAAACAGCTTTTATCAGACTTTACGCAGATGCACAACAAGCAAAACCAAATCTTAGTGAGATTTATGTCACATTATTTACAGATGAAAGCATGCGATTAGCTTAGCATAGAAACGTGATTAATGAGAGACATTTTAGTTTAGACGATGATGGAGCTGATGAACAAATGGCCAACGTGAGCGTGCACAAGCTTTTTAGACACAAAACTAACTAACGTTTTGTGATGCTAACACGTTAGCTTCATCAAGTCATGTTATTTCTGTTTTAGCGTTAATAGTGCACGAGCTGTAATAAGAAAATAAATAAATGTTTCTTCTATGAACGCTGCATATTTTAGCACATGTTGATGCAGAAAGAGAAGTGTAGACATTTAATAAAGCAGGGGATGATTAAAGGAGAGTATAAATAAATATTAAATAGATAAAGGATGATTAAAGCTCTGTGAAGCAGCACAAACACTAAAAACACTCACTGTTTTATAGGAAAAGACTTCAGTCTATGTTCAGAATCTACTTTTTAAGGCTCAACAAAACATGAAAAATTAAAGTTTTGAACTTTAATTCTTAATTAAACTGAATCAATGATGATGTAAATAAGTTTATATTCATATCTGACATGATAAGGAAACATGCTTTTGTTTTTTTAAAGTTTACTTTTGAACCTCTTTATTATAATAATAATAATTATAATATTAATGCTGATACCTGAGTTGGTTTAAATTCATCTACATATATTTAATGTGTTAACATTATTCCATTAAAGCCCCTCAGTTTGTTTCTTGTCCTTTCATCTGTTTCTGAGATGTTATTTATTCAAGATGTTTGATCAATAATCTGATATCATTGATTATTAATCATTATTCATCTCTACTAGTGATCAGTTTAGGTTTACTAATGCGTGCCTAGATTTCATTAGTGAAGTAAAAGGTGTCACTAGTTAGCATCATATGCTAATAAGGGGGCGTAGGAGGGATTACAACCAAATCCAGGTCTCTGACTGGTTGGAATATTTTTGTAAGCCAATGGAAAACCTGAATTTAGTTTCCCCGCCCCCTTATTAGCATATGATGCTAACTAGTGACACCTTATACTAATAAAGTCGATTCATGTACTTGTAGAGATGAATAATGGGTAATATTCCTGATATCAGATTATTGATCAAACATTGTTCCACATTTAACTTTACTTGAACCTTCCACTCACTGACATTCTTTCATAATCAACCTGTCCAGTGTTTTTCCTAATTATTATTTTGGTTATTTTTCTATTTACAGGTGTAGGTGTGTCCTTCAGGTTGATCACAAACTAGATTAAAATGTGTTTAAATATGAATTTCACCATCATCATCATCATCATCATCATCATCATCATCATCAGTGCTGTTAGTAAAACAAGCTACAAATCATCATCATCATTAATAATTAACCTTTAAGTCGACAGAAGAAGACCCACTTCCTGTTTCCTTCGTCACATCTTCCAATAAAATAAAAGCATTGCTAACTTCACTGAATGAGTGAACATTAAGTTAAGACATTTCCTGTTTCTAAAATGACATCATGTGATGAAAGCAGTATAATGAAACCTTTGTGCTGTGCCTACCGTGAGAAAAGAGTCAATAAGTCACCATTAACCACTAAAAACTGCTTTAAATCTTTAAATCTATCTCATCACCAACAACGCTGATAAATGTCAACAAATCTGATTATTTTTGTATTTTTTTGTAAACTCTTAATTTTGAAAATAAGATCAAAGTAGATCCTCTGACTGAAAAATTCCTGAAAGATCCGAACGACTTAAAAATGTAGAAAACTTTAAAAACAACCCATTAAAGATTTGAAATGGATTTTTAAAACCCTTTGTTAGTGTTCCTTTGAAATTATTATCTATATATCTATATAGATATATAACATACAGTATTTGTATATGTTGTGCATCTGAATAAAAGGTTTCATTTTCAGCCAATCAATCCTTTCTGATCCCGCCCATTCCGTCATGACTGACAGGCCCAGTGGCCAATGAGGTGACATTCAGTGCAGGCTGTGATTGGTCAGCATCAGGAGTCAATAAGCCTCCAAAGTCCAATCAATCAATCAATCAATCAATTGATTTTTGTCAATCTGGGATCTTCTTTCTGATAAAATAGTTTGTGTTTAATCACATTCATCAGTTTGTCTGAACAAGTACCAGAATCACATGATCAAAGTCTGACTTCATTAAGCATCATTAATCAATAGTTGATAGACAGGGTTGGGTCAATTATTATTGTTTAATCATTACATTAGTTAATTTGTATAATACAATTGTTTTTTCTTAAGAATTTTATACTTTGATAAGTGCTATGAGATGACTATTGTTGTAATTTGCACTATATAAAGTTGAACTGAATTGAATAAATTGAGTAATTGATAATAAATTACAATTATGACATAGTTTTAATTGGAAAAAAAACTGTTTCTGTTGTAATTGTAAATTAATTGTAATTGAGTTCCAATAATTGACTTTCTAATTGTAATTACCATTTATTACCATTTAATTAAACACAAACCTGGTGAACCATGTTACAGTTCCATGTCTGACACATACAGTACATCGTTAATAATTATTCAAATATATTTCAGATCAACTTTTCCCACAACCTGTCACTTCTCTATATTTAAAAAATATGGCTATAGTGACAGGAAAAAGACTCAGACTCCCACACCATGAATATTAATATCAATACATTCATTGATTAGGAAATCTAACAAGGTAATCAATAGATGAGAAACTAATTATATGATAGATAATATTTATGAGTGTATTTTACAGCTGATTATAGACAAACTGAGCCGTTAGCATTAGAGATGCTAACAGAAAGCTAATACATGAAGAAGATTATATTTAATAAGGATTATTTATTAAAGGATCAGTAATTGAGAATGTAATTATAATTGACTTTCAGGGGTAAAATAATAATTGTAAAATAACTGTAAAAAATTTAGGTCACCATAATAGTAATTGAGTTGTAATTGGACATGAATAATTGAAGATTTAATTTTAATTGAAAAAATGTAATTGTATTTGAATTGATCCCAACCCTGGCAGATGATTTTAATTAGGAAGTTATTGTGTTTACACTCAAACACACTTCTTAATACTTATAATATAAATACAGATATTAATGAAACTGCTGCTTTAGGTTTAGATGAGATTAAAGAACTCGTTTAGACAAATTTTGTTCCTCTTTGTTTCCTGTGCAGTGGTGTGTGTGTGTGTGTGTGTGTGTGTGTGTGTGTGTGTGTGTGTGTGTGTGTGTGTGTGTGTGTGTGTGTGTCTCAGTCTGACCACAGGTCGTCCATGGCGGCGCTGACCCTACAGAGGACCCACCTCCTCAGAGGACAGTAGTACTCGTAGTGAAACTGTTCAAACTCTGGCGTCTGACGGATCTCGTGCAGGAAGGAGACGTCCAGGTCCGACTCCAGCAGCAGCAGCAGGGTGGGCACCGTGACGAGCAGGACCCCCACCACCACGGCCAGGAGGCGGGCCCCGCTCAGCAGGCACGCGTTCACTCTCTGATTGGACGAAAGCAGGCTCAGGACTCCGCCCACTCTGCTCCTTGCAGCTAGTCGCGTACGCTCGTAGGCGCGGTCTCTCTCCCGCTCCGCCTCCAGCTGGGCCTGGATGTCAGGGTCAGCGTGGAGCTCCCTCAGCAGGAGGGCGGGGCTCTGCACCGGGGACGAGGAGAGGGACGAGACCCCCCCCTGAGAGTCCTCTACGGGAGTCGGAAGAATGCTGGGACACGGGCTGGGACACAGAGACAGGAAATACACTCAGTTAGCATCAACATTATCATTAACACTAACAAAAAAGAAATCTAATTCCCCTTCGGTTGTCGGGGGCAACATAAATTTATTTTTATTTTATTTCACCTTTATTTAACCAGGAAAAAAATCCCATTAAGATTAAAAACCTCTTTTTCAAGGAGTCCTGGCCAAGAGGCAGCAAAGTTACAACACTGAACAGAAATACATTTACATTACATTAAAATGACAGGATAACATAAGAATTACAGACTGAGGCAGTCTCACATTCTCTCAGTTTGGTTTTAAAGGCATTCAAGGATAAAAACTCCGTCAGCTTCCAGTCTCTGCAGTGTGTTCCAAACACAAGGAGCTCATGTACAAAGGCTTTTTCCAGCTCTGTGCAGGCAACAGCTGATCATTGGATGTGTTCATACTTCTCTTTGTAAGTAATGTACAGATGTAAGAGCATTATTAAATGTTTCTTAACTAATGAATGATGTTTTTACAGTACTTTCTATTTTAAATCAAACATATTTCTGATGAGAAAACACATGAACATTATCATTAAAAAAGTTATTTTTATCTTTTATTTCTCGGGCAACAGTAGAGCTTCCTTTTATTTATTAGTTATCATTTTAATTTATTTCAATGTTTATTGTTATGAATGTTATGTTATTTGTCATATTTTTTTCCCTATAATGTGTGTTTTGTGTTAAACGTGTTCCTTACAAATAGTAAAAAATATATATACATTTTTAATCTTTAAGTATAAAGTTGATTGTGATGATAGATCTTACTTTATTAAAACAGTCGTAGCTAAATGTTAAATAGACATGATTTATATAGAGTTTTATCACCACTGAAACAGTCTCTAAGCTTTACATATCAGCTCATTCACCAGTGGGACAGGACTGACATGCAAGGCACTAGTCGACCACTGGGAGCAACTTAGGGTTCAGTGTCTTGCCCAAGGACACTTCGACACATAGTCAGGTACTGGGATCGAACCCCCAACCACTCCATCAGAAGACGACCCACTACCACCTAAACAGTCGTAGCTAAACGTGAACGTGACCTTAATCTTACTGTGTTCGAATCCCAGTTTTCTCTCTGGCCTGAGTGATGTTTTTAGTCATAATATTTGTGTTGTATGTACATACTGTATGTGTGTGTTTATACGTATAGATTTAAAACAAAAACAAAATAGAAAGTGAACAGTTGTATAGGACATTGTATAAACAGCATTTTTAATGTATAGTTGATGTGAATATACATATATACATTTTGCTGTTAACTGTATATTGTTGATGCTTCTCAAAACATAATTTTAAAAAAGCAGTTTGTGTACCTGTAGTTGAGCTCAGAGATGGTGAGTGAAGCTCCGCCCCCCTCCTCCTCCTCCTCCTCCTCCTCCTGAGCCCCTGTCTTTGGAGTCTGACGTTGGATGTTGGTGGTTTCCATGGTAACGCCTGCAGACTGAAGGTCGTCTGTTGCTTCCTCAGGTCGATGTTCAGAGTCACTGAGAAATGGACAGCCTTCGATCGGACACAAAGGGGCGGAGTCTTTGACACCAGCTACACACAGAATAAAACATTCATATTAATATATATCATATAAATATATATCACACACACTCAGCAGAGCAGCAGCACTGTACTAAACTTAATAATAATCTGAATTTGTATCCCTTCATTTCAGCATTAATATTTATTTGGTGTAGTTACACAACGTTACCTCGTGGTGGGGCTATTTTATCACTTATACGTGAGTCTGACCACTTAATCTACAACAGAAAAACACACATTTGTGTAAATTGTTGATATCTCAGTCCCCCCAAATACACACATTCCATGAAACTCAGTTTTCCCACGCTTATCACATAACGGCAGTCATTTTTAACTCCACACTTAGTGGTAGTAAGCTACTATTGTAGCCACAGCTGCCCTGGGGCAGACTGATGTAAGCGAGGCTGCCATAGTGATACATAGGCTCCTCCCACCACCAACACTCACTCACACACTACATTCTTTGAAATCAGACCAGTCTGTTAGGCCCCTCCTCTATCAGACCAGTCTGTTAGGCCCCTCCTCTATCAGACCAGTCTGTTAGGCCCCTCCTCTATCAGACCAGTCTGTTAGGCCCCTCCTCTATCAGACCAGTCTGTTAGGCCCCTCCTCTACATGCTGTTTATTATTTGTGTTCTGCTTTTTTATTGTTTTGTTTTTTTAATTCTATTATGTTTTAAATTAAATCTTGAAAGAATGAAAGACATCGTGAAACATTAAAGTGAGGTGATGTTTTATGAGTTCAATCATTAAAACACACACACACACACAACATGTCCACTCAATCGTCACTGTGTGTGTGTGTGTGTGTGTCCAGTATATTTTTACATCGTGGTTCATCATCTGCTTCTTATTTCCAAACATCAAATATTTCAGTGAGTTGTTAAACGAGTTGATCACATGATTTATAATCTGAGGATGTTTTTTAGGTAAATATTAACCGTTCTGACTGAAAATCATGTAAATAAGTTCCACGTTGTTTCCCTTCATGTCTTAGTGTTTGTCCTGTTTCTCCTGCTCTGTCATTGGTTCGTTTAATGAGTATTTCATGGTTAATGATTGGTTTTTTTTCTTACTCTGGTCCACAGACGTTCTCTGAGGGCCAGCACTGATCCCTGCGATACGTCCACCGTGACCCACCAGTCGTACGTACACGTCCCGTGTGGTGTGGTTAGCGATACGCAGATGGAGGCTACGCCGGGTGCTGATCTTCACCTGACACCTCAGGGCCTCGGCCAGCACCATGGAGGAGCCTGGATCATCTCCAGGATCTGCTGGGTGGAAGAGCTCCAGAGGTCCAGCATGGCCGTGGTCCATCCCCTCAGCCGGAGGTTTAGAACCATTCATGCCCTCTGTCTGAGGAGAGCTCCTCGGGGTGGAGCTGAACACGCTCAGGCCGTCAGAGGCTCCCAGAGCTCCAGCTGTAGCCTGGTTCCTGTGCTCCAGAACCTCCATCACTCAGAGAACCCTCTGACTGTGACTGAGAGGTTCCACTCACACATTGTGACCCTCAGAACGTCAGTGATGGTCACAGAGAGCAGAGGGGCTTTAGCAGAGGATCAGCCCAAAGCTGCAGCATCTAAATATAACCTGGAACTCTCACTCTGATTACAGGGGGCGGAGCTCTTTAAGTCTGATTCAGAACCTGTGGATCAGAAACTACAGAGGAAGTTCTTCACGTTCCATGACAGAGAACACACCATCGTTTGGAGAATCTGAAAGTTACAGACTTTAAAGAGTCTGAAGTAACTTTTAATGAGTAAATAACGCTGCACAGACACCATCATCAGCAGGAACAATAAAAACTAAAGCTGGGTCTTTATCGTATTAATTGCGATTCATTCATTACCTGAAAAATAACGCACTGAAAAAAATAACACAACTCTTTTTTATTTCACTCCCAACAGTGTAAAATAAAACAATGATGTTTTTTTTATATAAAACAGATTAAAAGCTGTTCAAACCAACAAATACACAAAGACCACAACACAAGACACCAGAGAACCAGAGAAGAAATCATAGCAGCTAGCAACTCAATGCTAAACATGTTGCAGCTAGCGCCTTAATGCTAAACATATAGCAGCTAGTATCTCAAAGCTAAACATGTAACAGCTAGCACCTTCATGCTAAAAATGTAGCAGCTAACAGCTCAATGCTAACACGTAGCAGCTAACAGCTCAATGTTAACATGTAGCAGCTAACAGCTCAATACTAACATGTAGCAGCTAGCAGCTCAATGCTAACATGTAGCAGTTAGTAGCTCAATGCCAACATATAGCAGCTAGCATTTTAATGCTAACATGTAACAGCTAGCATCAATGCTAACATGTAGCAGCTAACATCTCAATGCTAACATATAGCAGCTAGCATTTTAATGCTAACATGTAACAGCTAGCATCAATGTTAACATGTAGCAGCTAACACCTCAATGCTAACATGTAGCAGCTAGCAGGGACAATGGTCCTAGAGGAGCAGACAGTGTCTCCAATCCACACTGACACTCAGACAGGGTTCAGAACCAATAATAAATCCATGAGTGACAAATGAACAAAGTCAGTGATAAATGATTGTAGTGACAGTTTATTATTATTATTATTATTATTATTAGTCGACCACTCTGTGGTAGAGGATGTGGGCGGGGCTAGAAGTACTGCTACAGATAGCATCGTCTGACTCAAATAATGAACTGTTATGTAGAAAAACTATTTCAGACTAAATTCATCAGTTGTTCTGTTTATTTCATGATATCCACAGATATTCTAAATATTTTACACTGTTCAGTTTATACTAAGTGTTGTTTTTATTCTAATACAAAAATCAATTTGTTTTTATATTAAAAGTATTTTTTGATCTAGTCCCACCTGTGATAAACCACACTAACAGTGTGAGTGTGTGTTAACGTTAGCGTTGGTCAGATAAGAAGAGAACACTCCGTCCAATCACTGAAGGTCAGTGGTGACCTTGGCTCAGCTTCCTGTTTCCTCTCTACTGGGTAGATTAGAGTCTCTGAATATAGACGCTGAGCAGAAACATCTCAGGACACTTTATCCTAAAGTCTTAAAACACTTTGTGACACTTGAAGAACTGAGTTCACACAAAACAAACACTTCTTTCATTTCAGTCACAGAGGAGAAGCTTTAACTTTAAACTCCTCCAAGAGAAGAACATGAAACATTCCTGTGTTTAGCACCAGCTGATTTAAAGTGTAACTAAACATGAGGATTTCTCTGATCTGCCACTAGGGGGACATTTAAAAAAAACACCTTGATTATGGGCGTGGTTCCTAGAGTAGTTAAGACACGCCCAGTCACAGCAGCCCCACCCCCACAGTACTGCACAGTTCCACATGGAGCTGTCAATCAATGCTCCTCCCATCTGCTGTAATAGCAGCGTTCAACCCATAGAGGGCAGTAACTCTGATATTAATAACTACTGTAAATAAGACATATTTAAATACTTAGAGTGGGACTATGATCAATAAAATAGATTAGTTCAGAAGTGATCAGATATGGATTCAGTTATAAGGTTGATTTACAATTTAAAACTGATTCAGAATCAGTTTATTGATCTAAATCATCCCCAAAATCTGATCACTTGTTCCTTATCCCAGTTTTGATTATATTTAATTCAAATATCATTAACATCTGTCTATTAGTTTTTGAATTAGACTGTTAACAAACAAACAAACAAAATACATAAAAATATTAACCTCATTGGCAGAGATAAAAATAATAACAATAATAATAGCCTTAAACAGAATGCTTAAAATATTACTTTCTTTTAATATGTCATGTGATATCTAGTTTTTTTGGTACATTTGATTAAATATATTTGTTACTTCCACTGTAAAGGAGTGAGTCAGCATGTTTCTTTGTTAATAATTAAACAGACAGATAATAACTCACTGTAATTATTAGTAAAGTTCCAGATAATGAAAACCATGTTACACTATGAGTGAACCTTTAATAAGTACAGTCTGAGCTCAGAGCTGCTCTGTGCAACATACTGTATCTACTTCCTGTAATCTGAGGGTCACATGACCTCCCTCTGCTCCAACCTCAGGATTTATTCCTCCATCAGATAATATTTATAATAACGTCACAGAGGAGAGAACGGGTGTAAAAGTGACTGATGATGGAGGTGTTCTGCTGTGTCAGCATTAATGGGGCCATTAATCTACAGCGGGACCACGTGTTGAGAACAGCCGTAAAGAACCAATGTTCTCCTCATCAGCAGAAAATCCTCCTAGTGTCCTATCCTCCATCAGAGTACGTTAAACACACACATAATAAATGTATTATTATTATTACACTGGGCTCATGGGCCCTCAGGATAAACCAGGGACTCATCTTATTCCAGGGGCCAAATACGAATACGATTGACCTGAAATGGGCCGCAGAAGTTGGGAATCAAACCATTTCAACATTAGTGCTACTTTACATTTCCATATACGTAAATATAAATGATATAAAGTATGTAATATAGAAGGTACTGATAATATCCAACCAATAGGTGACAGACTGTGACATTTATTTAATTTGGGGACATTTTGTCAAAAAAATGAGTATTAATCAGGATTTTGGAAAAATTAATAAAAAAAACAATAATAAAATAAAATTAATAAAAATGACTTCCATGGTGTTCAACAAACATGAGAAAACTGAACCTCAGCAAATATTCATTGAATAATGAAACTCTACAATATTTGCTGAGGTTCAGTTTTGTTTATGTGAATAATTTGTAAAATTCTACTTCAGAATAAATCTGTTCAAATGTTATTGATGCAATTATTTATGTTTGGATAAGATACAGTGATTTAAAATTACTCCCAATATGTAGAAATTATAATTCTCATCAATATTGCTAAAATTCCTGAGATTAAGTTTAAGTGAAAATTTTAAGTCCTTTTGCAACCCTACTGATATATAATCTACTATATTATTATTATTATTATTATTATTATTATTATTATACTGAGATATCCACCACTACATTATTTGGTCATTTACACAATGATTCATTTTCATCAAACATATTTAATTTCCCCTGAGGGACGATTTGCATGTTTTAAAGAATCAGATTTGGCCCCCGAGCCTTGAGTTTGACACATATGGGCTAAAGGCTAATAGCTAGCTTTCTCTAGCTCTGTCAACCCAAACATCACACACACACACACACACACACACACACACACACACACACACACACACACACACACACACAGAGGGAGGATCATGGATGATATTCTTAGCGTGTTGCGTTTGGCGTCTCCAGGGTAACAGAAGTGATGAAGGGAAAGAGCATCTGCTGCTTAGTGTGTGTGTGTGTGTGTGTGTGTGTGTGTGTGTGTGTGTGTGTGTGTGTGTGTGTGTGTGTGTGTGTGTGTGTGTGTGTGTGTCCTACCACAGTCCGAGGGCAGAGCAGGAACCAATGGTTCCATGTTCATGATCAGGTTCTTGTGACTCAGAGAATAGAAACTTCTGCTGTGACCAAACTGGATTCTGAAAGTTTAGAAGATAAAATATATTTTACTGACAGTTTATTAATCTGATAAAAATGATGAATTACTTTAATAGAGTTGAACATACTGTATTTGTCTAATAATAGTGATATAATCTGACATAGATTTTAAAATGTTAACCAAACAAACAATAATTATACTGTGAAGTACAATAAGGTAGAATTTATTAATCACAGTATAATCTTTAAATCCAAAGGAATCATTTTCTCTGCTTCCCGATTGGCTGTCACTTTGTTTAAAGGCGGAGCTTCTGATGGCACAGTGCCGTCCCTCAGGGGTGTGATCAGACTTATTGATCATTATTAATTATTACATTTTCTAAAATATTTTGTCAATAGACTCAGTCTGAGTGAAGTCATGACTCATTTGTTTTCAAGTCAAAGTCGAGTCCTTCATGATTTTATTGAGTAGATAATAAATTCATTGATTCTGTCCATAACAAATCAACCTTAAATCAATAAATAATAAATATTGTTTCATTTACCTGAGAACTTGTGGAGGGTCTCTCTGAATCTTGGAGCTGGCCTCAATCACCTCCTTGGCTACTTTACCACTGACAGAGAGAAATAAATATATATACACTAAATGTATATTTGTATAAATATAGAAGAATTCATCATGACACATGTATAAGTTTTAAAACAGATGAAAACTGTTGAAGTGCAAACAGAGAAATTAAAACACTGACTTAATGAAAAATTAATTTTTGTTTTATTTGAACTCACTCAGACCAAACCAGGAATATTTAAGACAACTTTTTAAATTTTAGATAATTCAGTATTAACAGGTGGACAGTTGAGATGAATCATATTTAGGCAGAATATCAATAATTTACTGATGGATCAAACAGATAATGATTTATTTCCTGCTGGAGTTTTAAATAAAGGTTGTAAAATAAAGTATTTTTACATTTTCAGATGAAATTGCATCAGATACGATGAGTTTCTTAGATTAGCTGTGATTACAGTAGATAAGTGTCAGAGGTCAAAGGTCAGCTATGATGACAGGCAGCCATGTTGGATTATTAGCATTAATATGAGCTCAGAGTAAAGGACAGATTTAAGAACATTTTTCTTTGTTTCTTTGATAAAAAACACCTGAAATCAATGACGTGATCAGAGATTATTGGTTTAATAAAAACCATCTCACCTGTATCTGAACCTGCTGCCTTTGAAGAAGATATTACTGCTAGAAACTGTCTTGATCTGACTGGACTTTGAACACCTTACACACAAACAGAGAAACACACACACACACATATAAACATGAGTACAGAGAAGAGGGAATGGAACCATACACAGTAATAACAGATGGTGATTGATCATATTTCCTTTCATTAAATCAGAGTGACAGACACTTACAAACTGAATTCACTTTGGCTGATTACAGCAGCTCTAAAACTTTATTATTATATTATTCACAAAGAAGACAGAAATAACTTATTATTGAGAAATAACGGATTATTTAAATGCCAGAATATTACAGTAAATTCTCTTTGTGTTTTTTATTTTTAGCTTTTTATGAAAGTCAGAGAATAAAACACCATCTGAGAGAGAACATGAAACCTCCTAAAGGAACACATTGATCTGTACGTTCACTCAGAACATGGTGATATCTGATATTATTATTGATTATGACTGAGATAGAAGTGAAGGATTCAGTTTTTATTCAGCTGAGCTCCTTTACTCTGCTGTATTATATACTGTATATTATACCAACAGGATCATCATCATCATCATATATGTATGTATGTGTGTGTGTGTGTGTGTGTGTGTGTGTGTGGGGGGTGAATCCATTCTAAAATCATGTGCACTAGTCCATCCCACGTGTCCGTACCTGCCTATCTTTCACTAAACGTACCTAATGTCAGTAGTTATATGTGTAGATGCAGGTGTGGCGTGAGTGAAGCTGCAGTGATCATGTGACCTTCTATAGAGAGTGGTTAGTGCCACTGCTAACCCAAAAATATACTGTATACGTCTGAAACGTACGTCGTCGCCACCAAAGGTCCGCCTCTTGTATGATGTCATTGATGCCATTTTTGAGTGAATTCAAGTCTTACATGTTAGTCTTTATTTTTTGTGTATATGAAAATTACAGTACAATGCAATGTCACAACAAATTTACAATTTTGAAAACAATTAAAATATAATATGATATAATTTAAAAAATATATATAAACAGCAAAAGACTTTTACAAATGTTGAAACAGATTTACAATGGTGGTGCTCATATTATTATATAAATGTTATGTAATGTCAATATAATATTAAAAATACATTATATAAAACAAAACAATATTTAAGAGAATAAAGTTTAATTGTAGTTCTAATCATATTTAATATTTTTAAACTAGCTTTTATCACTCCTATCAAGTATGCAAAAAATAAAAGATGAAATTTGAATTGTATTCAAGACACTTTAATAACATTTACTGCATATTATTTACTTTTTATTTGAAAAAATAAATGTGAAAAATCACAATAGATGTTGTTATTGTTAATTTGTTTTCTATTTAAAACATTTATAAGAATGACTGCAGATTGTTAATCACACTTATTTATTTACAAGATATATTTTTTATATTAAAGATCATAAAATATTTGTATTTGTGTTTATTTTATGACTATATTGTAAA
>NC_041052.1:419408-441908 GCF_900634775.1 Gouania willdenowi | reverse complement strand
ACCTGAGTTCGTTCTTGTGTAATGACATGATCTTCTTCTCTAGTTTCAGAGTCTGTTTGGGGAATAGTTTGAAGTCTCTGATGTAATCTGAAGGTTGTTCCTCAGGGTCGTGGTCCCCCAGCTCAGCTGATCGACCAGAGGAATAGAGAAGATTATAGTCCTGTCTCTAAATGATTTGTAAGTATCTTATAATTAGATATTGGATTAATCTCAAATTTTCTCAATTATTAACACATTATTCCTCCAACAAGCAACACGCTGCCAGCCAATCACACTCTCTGTGGGAGGAGCCAATCACACTCAGCTCTCTGGGGGAGGAGCCAATCTCAGAGCTTTTTGTGTTTAATGTAAGAATGAAGATCTTTGTGTGTTTAATTATTTAACTCGTGTTAAAACTCTGTGATGTTATTATATGTTCACACTTCATATACTGTATATATTGATATAAAGAAGTCTCTATGGTACCACAGGAATGTTTTCCTCATCCCTGGTACAGCTGTGTGGTGTCACTCAATGTTCTGCTGCTCTCTCCTCATCTCAGACGCCCAAACTCTGATCTCCAATGGTTTCAGATCAGGATTAAACATTTTATCTGAGGAATTAAATTAAAAAGTCTCCTAATGAGGTCGACTGTGTTTCTATCTAACGTGTGTTATTTAACGTCACATATCGCTGTTGTTTTTAGCTGAAAACCATCAGAAAACATGACTTTACAATAATTTACTTTCTTTAGAAAATCATTCAGTAAGACGTTTCATTTGTTCTGTTGTTTGGAAAGATATGCATGTAAAATCAGGGTTGGGGTCAATTATAATTGTAATTGTATAATTGATCATTATAACTAGTACAGTGCCCGTCGGAATTATGCATTCATATAGTGGGAGGGGCTTAAGTAGAGTTGTCAATTATGTCCAAATGAGTGTGTGTTATAAGGTTGTATGTACATAGAGGTGTACATACTGTACTCTGTAGTGTTATAAAGGAGTTTATTTGTGGGTGTAAAATAAAATAGTGTGTGTGATTTATCTGGTTTAATTCTATGGGACATGAACATAATAAATGTGTTTGGTTTTTTACTCATTTTTATATTTTTTCCGTCATTGTGTGTATTTTTGTATCTTTCTGTTGTCTTTGTGCATTTTTTGTATAATTTTTTGTTGTTGACATTGCGTGTGATTCTGGAGTTATTTTGGGTTTTTTTGTATAAATTATTAGTTTTGTGTATTTTGAGTCATTGTTATTAGGCCTGAGTGCCTCGAGCTGGTGAAGGGCCTCTTGCTCTCGTAGTGGCCGCACTACGAGGGAAGGGGCAAAGCCTATGTGAACCCCACGTGCCCGTCAGTGACCAGGGACCCTTGTCTGAATATGTATAGTTCATAGTTCTCAAAAAGGGGGAAACATTGTTATTGGGTTGGATTATTATTCTTTCTTTCTTTCTTTCCCGGTGTCAGAACCAACTCACCTACTTTTCACCCACTGAACCGCCGAAGGCAGCGTGGAAAAGGCGAGGGCCGTTTAGTGTATTTTTCTGAAATGTATGTTTTTTTGGAGTCATTTTGTATATTTTTGATCTATTTATAATTCAAGGAAGGTCCGTGTGTGTGTGTGTGTGTGTGTGTGTGTGGAGTGTTACGTAGACGGTGTTACATAGTGAAGGTCACCTGACTACTGCAGCTTCTCTCACGTCACACCTGCCTCTACATCTAACTACTGACAATAGATACGTTAAGTGAACATTAGACAGGTACATGTGGATGGACTGGTGACATACATTTAGAATGAAAATAAACATTTTGAAATGACCAAATTATTCCAAAATAACAGATGCACACACTTGGGGTATTTATTCACTCCACAAACACACATACAGAACTTTCTTGCTTTTATAGATAGATTATGGCATAATTATAATTGTAATTTTAAAAATATGTTGCTGTCATAGTTGTAATTAAATTGTAGTTGAGTTCAGATAATTGACTTTGTAATTGTAATTGCCATAAAAATTCTATAAAAATTAATTTAACGTTAAACTGTCGAACCATGTTACAGTTCTATGTACAGTTCTATACATATGTAATTAATAATTATTCAAATATGTTTCATATCAGGCTTTCACACATTTTAACATTAAAAAATTATAAATCTATAGGTACACTGACACAAAAAAGGCTCAGATGCCCACACCAAAATATTAAAGCCATATTGTCATTGATTATGAAGTCTAACAACGTAATCAATAAATAGGAAATCAATTAGACGATAGATATTAGTTTTTAGTGTATTTTACAGCTGATTTAGGACCCTTTAGCATTAGAAATGCTAACAGAAAGCTAACACAAGATGAAAGTTAACTTTTATTAGGTTATTTACTTTCAGGCTCAGTAATTGCGATTAATTGTAATTGAACTTTATTAATTGAGAATGTAATTGACTTTCCAAGGATAAAAAATATAAAAAATGTAATTGTAATTGGAAAAATGCTGGTCACTGTAATTGAATTGTAATTTAACATAGGTAATTGAAAATGTAATTGTAATTGAAAAATGTAATTGAGCCCAACCCAGGTGTAAACCCTGTAAAGCTTTGTTCAGATTGTGCAGCAGTTAGTCAGCAGATGACAACATGAATGTTATTCACTGGTAAATAAACGCCGAGTCATGGGTATCAGATTAAACATCTCCAGTCTCACCCTGTACGATACAGGCTCCCAGATACGCAGCTTCAGTGAAAGGACAAAGGAGACGACCATGGTAGATGTCTCTCTTTAGCTGCTGGTACAGGAGATACCTGCACACACACACACACACACACACACACACACACACACACACACACACACACACACGCACACACACACGCACACACACACACACACACACACACACACACACACACACACACACACACACATCCACACACACACACACACACACACAAACTCAGATTAATTCTGTCTCACTAAAACATTGATCCAAAGATGCAGGTTTGGGGATTTGTTTTGTGTTGCCATGGCGATCAGATCCCCAGTGCTGCTGAGACGGGGACCTGTTTCCATGGTAATAGATGAGTTTGCTCCACTGTGTCAAAGTGACTCCCTGAAAGTGAGCTGAAGGTGTGTTTGTGAGTCTGAGGCTGATCAATGATGTTCACACTGACAATAAAAACACTGATTATTGATTCTGTTTTATTGTTTGAACTAAACATTTGTGTCTGAATCATATTTCTATATTTCATACGAGTTTAGAAAAGCCTGATTTTCCTAAAGAAAGTGTACAAGTGATCTGTCAGAGTTTGTGTTAGCATGTGTTAGCGTGTGTTAGCATGTATTAGCATGTGTTAACTTGTATTAAAATGTGTTAGCATGTACTAGCATGTGTTAGCGTGTGTTAGCATTTGTTAGTATTTACCTGGTCAGTTCTTCCTTGATTTTCATTGGCTCATTGGGATAAAATTTGACCCTAAAGCACATGGTGTAGGGCTGCTGGGCAGCTGAGGACAGAGCAGAGAAACAACACATATCAGATTTAGGCAAGGCAAATATATTTGTACAACACATTTCATACACAAGGCAACTCAATGTGCTTTACATGATAAAACATTCAATTGTTTAAAATCAATAAGAACATTTAAAATCATCAGTAAAATCAATTAAAATCATCAGTAAAATCAATTAAAATCATCAGTAAAATCATCATTACATCATCAACATGACCATAAATCTCTCTCAATCATACACAGTAGAGAAAAAAAGTTCCTTTAACTTTGATTTAAAAATGTTCAGATGTGATGCTGACTTCAGCTCTGCTGCAGTTTGTTCCACTTCTTTGCAGCATAACAACTAAACACAGCATCACCATGGTTACTGTGAGCTCTGGGCTCCACTATCTGACCTGTGTCCATAGATCTCAGAGACCTGCTGGGTTCATACCTGACTAACATCTCACTGATGTATTCTGGACCAAACCCATTCACACATTTATAACCAGCAGCAGAACTTTACAGTCTTCTCTGAGGCTGACTGGGAGCCAGTGTAAAGACTTTAAAACTGGACTAATGTGTTCTGACCTCTTTGTTCTGGTTCAGACCTGAGCTGCAGCGTTCTGAACCAGCTGTAGATGTTTGATGAAGACCATTACAATAGTCCAGTCTGCTGGAGATAAAAGCATGGACCAGTTTCTCCTGATCTTTCTGAGTCATTAAACCTTTCACTCTGGAGATGTTCTTTAGGTGGTAGAAGATGTTTTTGTGATAGATTTGATCTGATGCTGAATGTCAGATCTGAGTCAATCAGAACACCAAGGTTTTTGACTTGGTCTTTATCTTCTAAAGATCCAGACTCAGATACTTGCTGACAGCAGTCCTCTTTTCCTTGTTACCAAAGACAATCACCTCCATCTTGTCATGGTTTAGTTGAAGGAAGTTTTCACTCATCCATCAGTCACACAACACCTCAATGGGACCATAGTCATCTGGGTTCAGTGATAGATATAGTTGTGTGTCATCTGCGTAGCTCTGATAATCAACCTTACAGTTGTGTAAAATGTGTCCTAAAGGAAGCATATAAAGGCTAAACAGAAGAGGTCCAAGAACAGATCCCTGAGGAACCCCACAGGACATTGGTAATCTGTCAGATTCAAAGTTTCCAATGCTTACAAAATAACTTTGATCCTCCAAGTAGAACTTAAAACATTACTTTAACATTTAGTCCAACCCATGTTTACAATCTGTGCAACAAAATTGTATGATCTACAGTGTCAAATGCAGACTTAGATCCAATAGAATGAGAACAGATACTTTTCCTGAATCAGTGTTCAACCTTATGTCATTGATCACTTTGATCAGATCAGTTTCTGTGTTGTGATGAGAACCAAAACCTGACTGAAATTTATCAAATATTTTGTTGAATGTTAAGAATTGACTCAGTTGGTTGAAGACCACCTTCTCAATGATCTTGGCCATGAATGGAAGGTTCTGATTGGTCTATAGTTAGCCAGTATAGAGACATCCAGTGTTCTTTTTTTAACAGAGGTTTAACAGCAGCTACTTTCAGGGATTTTGGTACGGTGCCTGATTGGAATGAGCAGTTAATTATCTGACACTAATCAGTGATAAATGACTTTACAACAGTTTTAAAGAAGTTTGAGGGTTTTGTGTCAAGGCAACATGTTGATGGATTCAGCTGCTGAACAGTTTCCTCTATTGTTTTTGGGTTCACTGTAATAAACTCTAACATTGTAGTTGACTCCTCCCTCAGTGGTTGAAGCTGTTCAAGCTTTTTGTTATTTTGCTGGTTTGTTCTGATGTTTGATCTTATTGATTGTATTTTTTCATTGAAATTTACAGCAAATTCATTGCATTTTCCAGCTGACAGTAATTCAGGGGCTATCTGATCTGGGGGGGTTGTGAGCTTTTCAATTACAGAAAACAACGTGCGAGAGTTGTTGACATTTTTAGCAATAATTTCAGAAAAGTATTGCTGCCTTGCTTTGAACAACCCATCATTGAATTTACGTAGACTTATTTTGTACAGTTCTAGATGAATTTGGAGTTTTGTTGATCTCCATTTACGCTCAGCTCTTCTACAGTCAGATTTCAATTTCTGCATTATCTCAGTCCTCCTCCAAGGTGTTTTCTGTGTGTTTGGTTTTCTCTTAGTTTTGATTGGAGCCACCACATCTATGACATTACAGACTTTTGTATTAAACTCATCCATAAGATCATCAACTGTATCACCACTCAATGTTGGTGTCATTGCTATGGCTTCTATAAACTGTGCACTTGTGTTGTCATTTATGTACCTTTTCTTTAAACACACAGAAGTAGGGGGAACAGATGTTAGAGTCTCTAGGTCAAAAAAGACACAGAAATGATCAGATAGAGCTAAGTCTTGTAAATATATGGTGTGGCTGAATGAGGAATGACACAGGTGGAGGTTAGTATAGCTTTTAATCAGTTCAGCTGCATCACACGAATAATGATATAAAGTGCGCCAACAGATTATATAGGGCGTAAAACCACACATCCTACCCATCAACCCCTTGGGTGAGAGAACAGTCCGCAAGTGCTCACCACACAGCCCCCCTGCGAACACATAGAGGGGCTCCCTGGTGCAAAGTTCAGTCCCTGACTGGAGGCCTGATTAGCCTGCCAACCTCATCAGACAACAAGTGTGCAGGTTTAAGCTTGTCTAACATAACCCACTCCCGGCGCACACCCATATCCAGCACGAAAGTCTTAGAACCCGCCTTAAGCACCCTAAACGGGCCATCGTAAGGGGGCCGAAGTGGCAAACAGTGGGCATCATTCCGCAGAAAATCTAAATGGGCCGTAGCGAGCTCCACAGGCACTAAAGAATGCTTAAAAAATGGTGCGCCGGCATGAGAGCGTCCTCAGATAAAAAAGGAACGCAAAAAACAGCGCAGAACTCTAAGACAAAAAGCAGGGGAGGCATCCAAGTCCTCCTTAGGAGCTGGACGCAGACCAAGCATCACCCAGGGCAAAAAATGATCCACCCAGTTACCATTCAAGAGCGCAGGGCGCAACGCCGCCTTTAGTGGAAACACTCGCACAAACCGATAGCCTGGGGATGGTACGCGGTAGTACGGTGAATTTGCACGCTCAGGGACCTAGCCAGCGTCGACCAGAGCTCCAAGACAAACTGAGGACCTCTGTCGGAGGTGATGTCTGAGGGGATACCAAAAAGCGCGACCCAAGCCAAAAGAAATGCACGAGCTACAACAGCAGATGTCGTGGAAGACAGAGGAACTGCTTCTGGCCATATGGTGTTCCTATCTACCATCATCTGCATTTTGCCATGTTATGGACCACAAACATAAATATACTTTGTTTAAATTTTACGTGAAAGACACACAAAGTGACACCCAATTGTGAAGTGAAATTCAATTCAATTCAATTGAAATGTATACGTTATTTTGAACTTTTTTTATAAATAAAAAACTGAAAAGTGGGATGTGCAAAAGTATCTGCCCCCCTTTCCTCTTAGTGCAACCAATTACCTTTAGAAGTTGTATGATGATTTCTAAATGGCCACATGTTGACCTAATGACTAAACAGAGTCCACCTGTGTGTAATCTAATCTCATTTGAAATACATCTGATCTGTGATGGTCTCAGAGGTCTGTTAAGAGAACATTAAGGAGCAGACAGCATCATGAAGTCGAAGGAACACACCAGAAAATATAAAACGATTTCCAAAGCTTTGAACATCTCTCAAAGTACAGTTAAATACACTATCCAGAAATGGAATGAGTATGGCATCACTGCAAATCTACCAAGACACGGTTGTCCTCCTAAACTTAGAGACCGAAAGAGGAGAACACTGACCAGAGCTGGATCCAAAAAGCCTATGATAACCCTGGATGAACTGCAGAGTAACAGCTCCAGTGGGGGAACCTGTCCACAGGTCAACTATTAGTCATACACTGCACAAATCTGGCCTTTATAGAAGAGTGGCTAGAAGAAAGCCATTTTTAAAAGAAAACCATAAGAAGTCCTGTTTGCTGTTTGCCAGAAGCCACATGGGGGATACAGCAAACATGTGGAAGAAGGTGCTTTGGTCAGATGAGACCAAAACTTAACTTTATGCCTAACTGCAAAACGCTATGTTTGGCGTAAAAGTAACACTGCACATCACCCTGAAAACACCATCTCCACTGTCAAACACGGTGGTGGTAGCATCATGCTCTGGGGGTGCTTTTCTTCAGCAGGGACAGGGAAGATGGTTGGAGTTGATGGGAAGATGGATGGGGCCAAATACAGGGCAATCATGGACGAAAAGCTGTTGGAGTCTGCAAAAGACTTGAAACTGGGGCAGAGCTTCACCTTCCAGCAAGACAACAACCCTCAACATAAAGCCAGGGCAACAATGGAATTGTGGAAAACAAAAACTATCCATGTGTTAGAATGGCCAAGTCAATGTCCAGACCTAAATCCAATGGAGAATCTGTGGAAAGATCTGAAAACTGTGGTTCACAGGCGCTCTCCATCTAATGTAACTGAGCTTGAGCTGTTTTACAAAGAAGAATGGGAAAGAATTCCAGTCTCAAGATGTGCAGGACTGGTAGAGACCTACTGTACGCCAGAAGACCTGCAGCTGTAATTGCAGCAAAAGGCGATTCCACAAAATATTAACTCAGGGGGGTAGATACTTTTGCACACCCCACTTTTCTGTTTTTAATTTATAAAAAAAGTTCAAAATCATGTATAAATTTCATTTCACTTCATGATTGTGTGTCACTTAGTGTGTGTCTTTCACTATATATATATGTCAATGTCAATGTCAACTTTATTTATATAGCACATTTCAAAACAGCTACAACTGCCCAAAGTGCTGTACAGCAAACATTATAAAATACAATGTAAAAATAGTCACAAAATATACAGCATAAAATAATAATAATAATAAAATACATGGGATCTGCTCAACTTGTGTTGAAAGCCAAAGCAAAAAGATGGGTTTTCAACGATGACTTAAAAACATGAATGAACTGGGCCATTATGACTTTCAGAGGAAGGCTGTTCCAGAGACTCGGAGCCGCTACGGCAAAAGCCCGGTATATATATATATACATATATATACATATATATATATATATATATATATATATGTATATTATGATTAGGATCTTATAATAACTGCTTTAAAGAGCAGCAACAGCTACATAAAACATGCTGGAATAAAGCTAAAGGAAAGAGATAAACTCTCTCCTCGGCTCATAGAAACTTTGTGAATTTTAAATTATTCCTACAGGGACAAATAGGTTTTTCTAATGTCTTTAAGAAAGGAAACAGATTCTGCAGTTAATGCTAATGCACTTCATCTGGTAGAAAGAAAAGAAACAGAAAAACAAAGAAAAAAGCCCAAAAAAACTAATGATCTTCATCATCTCTGATCCTTTCTTCTCTGTGTCTGTCACATCATCTCATCACAACTCTGTCTTCATCTCTTTTAAATCTAAAAATCTGACTTTGAGTTTTCTATCCACAATATCCAGAATTTAAAATGTAATGTGTAAAAGACGCCCAGGCTTGACTTGATGTTTGAATAATCAGAGTTTTAGGCCTTCGTTGTAAGATTTAATTCTTAAACTCTCGACAATATCAGTTAATTTACCCATCAACAGTAACTGATCATGTAACACAAACAGGTTAGCATTAGCGTTAGCATTTATCATGGACCTAAAAGTGACTGGACATAAATAAATAAATAGTGTAAGTAAAACACAGTGAAGTCACAGGAAAGAGAATACTAAAAATAAATTGTTTCAGTAAAAGGAAGAAGCATCTTAAATACTCACATTTCATCTGCCTCACCACAGATTTATTAGGATCCAACCAGTGCTAAGAAACAGAGAGAAAAATACCATTAGCAGCTAGGCTACACACAAATATACCGTTAGCAACTAGGCTACACACAAATATACTGTTAGCAACTAGGCTACACACAAATATACCATTAGCAACTAGGCTACACACAAATATACCATTAGCAACTAGGCTACACACAAATATACCGTTAGCAACTAGGCTACACACAAATATACTGTTAGCAGCTTGGCTACACACAAATATACCATTAGCAACTAGGCTACACACAAATATACTGTTAACAACTAGGCTACACACAAATATACCGTTAGCAACTAGGCTACACACATATATACTGTTAGCAGCTTGGCTACACACAAATATACCGTAAGCAACTAGGCTACACACAAATATACTGTTAGCAACTAGGCTACACACAAATATACCGTTAGCAACTAGGCTACACACATATATACTGTTAGCAACTAGGCTACACACAAATATACCATTAGCAACTAGGCTACACACAAATATACCGTTAGCAACTAGGCTACACACATATATACTGTTAGCAGCTTGGCTACACACAAATATACCGTAAGCAACTAGGCTACACACAAATATACTGTTAGCAACTAGGCTACACACAAATATACCGTTAGCAACTAGGCTACACACATATATACTGTTAGCAGCTTGGCTACACACAAATATACCGTAAGCAACTAGGCTACACACAAATATACCGTTAGCAACTAGCCTACACACAAATATACTGTTAGCAGCTTGGCTACACACAAATATACCGTTAGCAACTAGGCTACACACATATATACTGTTAGCAGCTTGGCTACACACAAATATACCGTAAGCAACTAGGCTACACACAAATATACCGTTAGCAACTAGGCTACACACAAATATACTGTTAGCAGCTTGGCTACACACAAATATACCGTTAGCAACTAGGCTTCACACAAATATACTGTTAGCAGCTTGGCTACACACAAATATACTGTTAGCAACTAGGCTACACACAAATATACTGTTAGCAGCTTGGCTACACACAATTATACCGTTAGCAACTAGGCTACACACAAATATACTGTTAGCAGCTTGGCTACACACAAATATACCATTAGCAACTAGGCTACACACAAATATATCGTTAGCAACTAGGTTTCACACAAATATACTGTTAGCAGCTTGGCTACACACAAATATACCATTAGCAACTAGGCTACACACATCTAAGGTTAGCAGCTAAGATAAAGAAAACAACAAACACAAACATACAAAAAACAGACACAACAACAACAACAACAGAGTGAATGTTCTAATATTATTATTTATATTATCTTGAGTGTTTACTCTCTGTTTATCAGGATCTACGTATCGTATTCCAAAGTAATCCTTCTCCAGCAGGTTATAGTGATTACACACGTGGTCCAATAGGAACTGTCCTTTAGTGTCTCTCTGTGAAAACAACACAAAAACAACACATTATAAACACACTCACACAAAAACGTACAATCAGAATAAATGCTTGGATTCACTCATGGACACACTTTTATTTTATAAGCAGGAAATGATAAAGGATCATAACTAACATTGAGAAATGTTTATCACGACGGTTTGTATAAACATTAGTGTGTGTGTGTGTGTGTGTGTGTGTGTGTCCATCAACATGTCATCAGGATGTTCTGCTGATCGCTGACAGTAGAACTAATCTGTTCAATGTAACAACAAACATCCACTTCCTGTCACATCATCAAACAGTGAGTGGATGAGAGCCTAGCTAGCAGAGGAGCTAACTGAGAGGCTAGACATAACACAGAGCCGTTTAGACAGAGCGTAGCTACCATTACTAAAAAAAATAAAACAATGTGGGTTAATCTGAGAAGTTCCACTGGGAGGCGCTGCAACTGCAGAATGCAGAAAAACTACTAAACTAAACTGAATGTCCATGAAGAAGAGTGCATGATAGATGGATAGATGGATGGATGGATGGATGGATGGATGATGGATGGATGATAGATGGATAGATGGATGATAGATGGATGGATGGATGATAGATGGATGGATGGATGGATGATAGATGGATGGATGATGGATGGATGGATGATAGATGGATGGATGGATGATAGATGGATGGATGGATGGATGATAGATGGATGGATGATAGATGGATAGATGGATGATAGATGGATGGATGGATGATAGATGGATGGATGGATGGATGATAGATGGATGGATGATGGATGGATGGATGGATGGATGATAGATGGATGGATGGATGGATGGATGGATGGATGATAGATGGATGGATGATAGATGGATGGATAGATGGATGATAGATGGATGGATGGATGATAGATGGATGGATGGATGGATGGATGGATGGATGATAGATGGATGGATGGATGATAGATGGATGGATGGATGATAGATGGATGGATGATGGATGGATGGATGGATGGATGATAGATGGATGATAGATGGATGATAGATGGATGGATGGATGGATGATAGATGGATGGATGGATGATAGATGGATGGATGGATGATAGATGGATGGATGGATGATAGATGGATGGATGGATGGATGATAGATGGATGGATGATGGATGGATGGATGGATGGATGATAGATGGATGGATAGATGGATGATAGATGGATGGATGGATGGATGATAGATGGATGGATGGATGATAGATGGATGGATGGATGATAGATGGATGGATGGATGGATGGATGGATGATAGATGGATGGATGGATGATAGATGGATGGATGGATGATAGATGGATGGATGGATGATAGATGGATGGATAAAACAAACAGAATCTGATGAGCTCTAACCCAAACCCTAACAATAATTCAGTGGTCAAATCTAAATGTAAAATGAATTCAGACAGACTGATGAAGGTGAATATAACTGACAGGTGGAGGTGTGAGTGCAGAGGGAAGATGACAGAATAAATGAGATATGACAGAGAAGGAGGGGTTTGTGAACAACAGAAGGGGAGGAGCATAACATAAAGAGTATGGAAGACAAACTAGAGAAAGAATCAAGCAGAGCAGTGTGACACACATTTCTCCAACTATCAAAATAAAACATTAACAGATTAAAATGAGTTCAACCTTCTTCAGCTAAAGTTCAGCAGTTCCAACCATAATTATCCTTAATCAAAGTTTGGTGAAAAACGTTTACGCTACAACATGAAGTGGGAGGAGAAATATCCCTGGCTTAGATCTTCAGCTTCAGATGTTTCTACATACTGTGGATGTTATTTAGCACAAAAACAACAAATGCAGTTTTCATCAGTGAAGGATTTCGAGATTGGAAAAATGCAGTTGCAGATAATATGATATGATTTCATATCACAGCGTGCTGAGAACGACAACAGAAAAACATGAATGCTGTACTGAGAAATGTCTAGCAGAGGTTAGAACAAATCACAACGTTCTTCTTTCCATTCCAGATGTTTTTGTTGACCTGGAAAAGAGAAACATGTTCTCACATAGAAAGCATCATTTCACCTACACTTAAAAAACACCTTTAGACGGAACCAAATAATGTTTGTGTGTTACCACATTTGTCCCAACAACAATTGCATTATTTTCAATAAAGTAACAGATTACATCATTAAGCAATAATGACTGACTTTTTCTTTAGAACACAATAAATCAGATTATTATTATTATTATTATCAGCATATCTAAACCCATTAATGTGTGAATTAAAGCATGTTAGTGGATTATTAAATATATTTTGGATAATATATATATATAATCATTATATATGCATACATATGACGGTGTGCTGTATAAATATTATAAATCAATGCAGTTATTGACGACAAATTACCGAAAATCCCAGTTCTGTCTCTCAGTATCAATGGATTCAAATCTTCCAAAGAACTATTTGAGTCTACATGAATCACGTGACCGTCCAACATTTCAAAGTTACGTTGTCACAACTCTCTAAACGGCTCTGGACACAACAAACGAAATAATCACTAAAAGGATTCAGAGGAGAAGAAGGAGGAGGAGGAGAAAAGGTAACATGATGAAAGGAAGTGATTAAATATGTAGGAGGAGCAGCAGAAACACAATCTACACGTTCCACTTCCTGCTGAAAGGACGCTTTAATATTCTCTGACATCAACACAGTTTAAAGCCCTTTGAGGCTCTGTCAGCACATAATGGGTTCTAAATGTTTTATTAGGAACACGCTGATCAACGGTGGTTTGACATGTTTCACTTTGGTCACACAGAGGAACCCTGGGCTCCTGCACAAGCTAACGCTAACGTGGCAGCTAAAAGTCATTCTGTTTACTGTGCTTTTCTATAAATGTAATGTGTATTAATTATTCAATGTCAGGCTTTATTTATTATTTATTATTTATATCACGTTATATCTCATTCAGGATCTTGGACTAATCAATATCCAGTGTTATTGGTTTGTTTAGGAAAAGGATTATTTAGATGGCGGAAATAATTTACTGATCGCTTTGACGTTTCCTTGACAACCGCGTAATAATTCCAGCAAGTTCTATTTGTCTTCTTTTTTAAAAATATGTTAAGGTTTCGTTAAAGCTACTGAAGTTGAAATATAAACAAGAATAAAGTCAAAATGTTGAGATTAAAATGAACTCTAAAAACAATATTGTGATAAAGTGTAAGGTTTGCTAATAAAGTCAAATCTACAGAAGCTGACTAGGACCAATTCACTATATATGACAACAAACAGCAGAGTTTCTTACTATTATTTTGTGTGTTTCAGAATTGTTTTTACAGTTGTTTTGTATATTTTTCATAAAGTCATTTGTAGTCATCTTGTGTGTTTTTGTTGTTGTCCTTTTTGTGCATTTTCATGTCATTTTGTGTGTTTTTTGGAGTAATCTTTTGCTCTTTAAATGTGGAGGTCTCATAAATATATACAGAGGGCCACAGGTGGCCCCCGGGCCGGCAGTTGCTTATATCTGCCTTAAACCTTGAAAACAGTCAAAAAATGACTCGTGCTGTCAGTGTTCGTCTGTCTGTAAAGATAAGAAAACTACCAGAGGTGAAAGTAATGGATTACAAGTACTCACGTTACTGTAATTGAGTTGCTTTTATGGGTACTTTTATTATACTTTTATGTTTTTCTAAATCACTAATTATACTTAAGTACGTTGTAAAAAAAAGTTAAGTAATTTGCTACATTTCTACACCCAACAGTTACTGAGTATTTTACTATTTTTTGTTTTAAAATGATCAATGGACGTTATGAAAGTACAAAAAACGTAATGTATCACATCATAGCCGACCAATCAGATTAAATATGATGTATCACATCATAGCCGACCAATCAGATTAAACGTAATGTATCACATCATAGCCAACCAATCAGATTAAATATGATGTATCACATCATAGCCAACCAATCAGATTAAATGTAATGTATATCACCATAAACATTGAATGGAGGTTATTTTCTCAATTTTAGAGTTCATAAATGAATCTATAATTAGAATCTGATAATTTATTTATTTTGAATTTAATTCATTGGTGTTATTTTATTTTTTAAATATTTTTACATTTTGACAAAACGTTTATTTTCTACAGATGCCTTTGTGGAAAATAAATTCAGTTCTAAATGTGGTAGACTGTGTTTCTTCCTTTTTAAGTTAATAATGAGATGTTTACTGTATGTAAGGGACCCGTACCAAGATTTATTACCAACTATGAACTAAAGTAATTACTGGTAGTTATTTTTACTTTGAGTACTATTTAATTCAGCTACTTTTTATCTGTACTTTAGTAGATTTATCAGTAATGTTTACTCCTCAGTTACATGAATGAATTGTAACTCAGTGATGAAGGTGATCCTTCCATCATCATCATCACCACCATCATCATCATCACCACCATCATCACCACGCCCATGGAGCTCCTGGTGCTGCTGCTGATGATGATGATGATGATGATGATGATGATGATGATGATGATGATGAAGGTAGATATCTATATTACCTGGATGCTGCAGCAGGTCTCCTGGTCGTCCAGGAGGCGGACCGTACAGACCACCTCCTGGTCCACGGACCGCATGCTGGGGCTCCGGAACCGGAGCATTTTCATCCTCGTTCACGTTCCGTTTCCGCTACTCATGGAGCGGGCGCGCGCACGACAAACGACGGGACCAGCAGCCGTTCAGTCATGCTGCGTGCACACGTGTGCATGCGCGTGTGTGATCGCCTCAGGTGGATCAGTCACCTTGGAGAGGAGAACAAACAACATCTCCACAGAACCAGCCTCTCTCTCCTCTGACGTCACTAATCATAAACATAAACATTGATCCTGGATCAGACCATGCTAACTACTCCATGTTAAAATAACCCACATTAATAACCACTTATTTATTCATGTTTTATTATTTATTCAATATTTATTTCTTTCATGAAAATGCAAAAATAAATATCCTCATTTGTATTTTATTTATTTTCTTTTTAAAGTTTAATAAACAAAGGATAATAATTATTTTACTTTTATTATAAAAACGTTTGTCCAAATTATCATTATTATTATTATTACATTTTCTATGTCCTGAGGCTCCTTTAAGTGCGCACGTGTCTGACGCTGTGCTACGTCATCACGCACAAAGGAAGTAGATCCGGAGGTTTCGGTCTAAATGTGGTGAGTCACCGTAACTTCCATCTGACGTAAGGTTTAGAACCCGTTAGAAAACAGGATCAATGTGTGTTTAAATGTTTAACTGTGAACAAACAGCAGGAAGTCAGCTCTGATCACGTGACCAGCTCAGCTGATCGATGGCTCAGTGCCAGCAGCGCTCAGTGAAATAATAATTAATAATAATTAATATTACTATTAAAGCTACAGGTGATCAATAAGCGCTGCTTGCTGATATTTAATAATGTTCAACATTAAAAATCTGATATTTGCTGATCAATTATATAAAGTTAGTTCACATGATCTCATCTCCATGGAGATAGTAACACATTAGTCAGTGACGTACTGTGACCACTAGGGTTGGGTAGGCACGTTGCAAATCCAGACCATCAATGACATTTTCATATGTTTCTGCTGGCAAGTGTTAATCAATCAAAATCAACATCATAAACACCATTAAAGAAACATAAACATTATTTAATATAGCCTCCATACTCTCCAACAACATATATCTCATGACACGACAGCACATCTGTTGTTTGTGTTGGAAACACAGGAACATGGAGAAAATAACAACAACAACAACTCAGAACATCCTCAGTGAGGAGCATCCACAAAGTCAATCCTTCCTTTTGTTCCATTCACTGTGGCGACCGTGGCTCAGGTGGTAGAGGGTCGTCTTCTGATCGAGAGGTTGGGGGTTTGATCCCAGTACCTGACTATGTGTCGAAGTGTCCTTGGGCAAGACACTGAACCCTAAGTTGCTCCCAGTGGTCGACTAGTGCCTTGCATGTCAGTCCTGTCCCACTGGGGTGTGAATGTGAGAGTGATTGGGTGAATGAGCTGATATGTAAAGCGCTTTGAGACTGTTTCAGTGGTGATAAAGCTCTATATAAATCATGTCCATTTACCATTTTCTGTAGAAAGAACCAACAATGTTCTGACCTTATCTTTGCTGAAGGTCTGGTAGCTCAGGTGTTGGTCTCCATCTCTTAAAAGCTGTTGTTTTCCTCTAAACAAAGTTTATTTATTGTCTCTAGCGCTGTGAGAACGTAGCAGCAGCCACGCTGGATCAATTCACTAATGCACTGTGAACGTACGTATAGCATTTAGCATAGCACGGCTCCTCCTCCTCCTGCTTTACAGCAGAGTGAGACTGTGCAGCAAATAAATTAATTTATTTTATTGCAATAATTGTGACCATCACCAGCCCTCCCTAAGGAAGGGTAAGAAACACTTTATTAAAGGGAGGATATAAAAAGGGAGAGCAGTGTTACACCTGGGTGAGGGGGCGAGGGGAACAGGGGAGAGGGAGCCAGGGTAGTAAATGTAAAGGGTGGAGAAGAGTTCATTATATTAAAGTGAGAGTGAGATGTGTAGTTGTAGTTGTGTATATTGTGTTTATTGTGTTGTGTAATCAATCCAGTCTGGTGACCAGTGTGAAGCTTAGGTAAAATGATGGTGTCTGTGGACAGAGGGAAGGAGTGAGTGGTAAAACCTAAAACTGGTATTTAGGATCAACCTGTCTAAAGTTAAGCCCAGTTTTATCTACAGTCTAAGACATGTCAGTGTATCATAGATCAGTGTATGTGTATGAACCACTACTGTAAACCCAAGTTCTGCCCCGGACCTGATGATGCAGCCAGGCTAGCAGAAAGAGCGGGGCCAGGGAGCCCCAGGCCACCCCCCCACGGCTGAGCAGCCCCCCAGACGCCCCCAAGATCCCAAGCCGAGAGGCAGCCACCGCCCCCCACACACACACCTGAGAAAGCCCCAAGGAGCCGAGGAGCCGAGGACCCAGCGCACCCCACCACCAACCCAACCCCAAGGACCCCCACCAAGCCACACCCAAAGGGACTTAAATTCAATTCAACTTTATTTATATAGAGCAAATTACAACTAAGTCATCTGTAATCGCTGAACAAAATATAAAGAAAAAACTCAATAAGATCCACATGAACAATAATTTAGTGACACTGGGAAGAAAAAAACTCCTATTTATGGGAATAAATCTCCTTTAGAACCAGGTTCAGAGGTGGAGAACATCTGGTTCCACTGGTTGGGGTTAGTGAACAGAAGGTCAAACAGAATAGAATAGGACAGAGAGATAGACCACCAGAATGTTCTAGACTAGTTGAGCTGTGAACCATTGATCAGGAACCACCAGCTCCAGCATCAAAACACCTGAAACAGGACAGAGAACCCTCAGAGTTAGAGGAGAAGACACAGACTGCAGAACAACATGATACACTTGTTCCTCGTGGTTAGGTTAACGCTGTTATACAGTATACGCTTTAGCAAATAAGTAGGTTTTGAGTTAAGCCTCAAAGGTGGAGACGCCCCGCAAGGCCGACACCGCCCAGAGACCCCGTGAACCCTAACCCTGAAGAATGCAGCTTTAACTGTAACAGTGAGAACAGGAATAACTACATGGATTAGCATTATCTTTCAAACATGGATTATATAAATTGATCCCATGGGTCTCTTGTGTGTACTGTGGTTCTGTTTGGGTTTCACGTTCTCTTGTTACCTGTGCACTGATCTGATGTTGACATTAACAGTTGTTTGTTAATAAAAATCAGTGCTTACCACTAAAACAAACGTACATATGGCATTTCTTTGAGAAAAAAACGAGGTTTTCACTGTTGGGTCGGACTAGGAGGAGATAATACGACCCCATCAGCACTCCAACTGTGACACGGTTATTTATTTACTCTCTGTTTATGTGACTATTTACTGCTATACCTGTGCACATGCCTCTGCGTACGTCTGTGGAACCAAACAGTCCACTGTGCTTGTCTTCTTCTCATTCTTTTTTATTTCTGGTTCATCTCCAAGCCGTCGAGAATACGCATCAGCGTCATCTGACGTCACGTCTGCAGAGCTACGTGAGTAAATCACGCTAATAACATCAGAATCTGTTCAATGCCATAGGTAGAAATATGTGTGGACTGTTTAGAACTCATTAGCATTAAAAACTGTTTATTTGTTGTTAAACCTGCCAAACACTAACTAAACCATTTATTAAGGATTATTTAAACTAAAGCAAACAATCAAAGATGAATGTTTCAGTCTCTTGACATCGACTGTCAAACTGCAGTATATATAATATATATATATTATATATACTGTATTTATACTACAGGTATATCTGATGGTATTCAGTCAGATTTCCATCAATTATTCAGGCTGATTGATCAGCTGTTCTCTTTTCTTTGGTAGATTAATCTTTATATTATATATATATATATATATATATATATATATATATATAGTTTGTAGCTCACATTTAATATGTTCAGCTTTCATTTATTTAGACGACTGTTCCCCAGGAAATCTTTGATGTTTCCTTGACTTCTGTAATAATTCCAGTTATTTGTCCCTAATCAAATGTTTTTGTAGCTAAACTTTGAATCTTGCTGTAATTGTGAATGAACTCACATCTGTTTGGTTCCTCCAGGTCTTTGTGTATGTTCTGCAGATGTTCCACGCTCAGAATGATCTACATCCTGATGGGAGTCTCAGGCTCAGGAAAGTTAGTATGTTTTCTATTTTTATCACTCAGAAACATTAATAAACTAGTATTAGTTACAAGTTCATTAACGTTTATTTAATGAAGCTAACATTAGCATTACACGCTAACTGTTAAAATGAAAATATGAAGAAGAAGAAAACACATAAAAAACAAAAGACTTTGTCAGTTTGATTAAATGTTTATAAATGAGTTTTAATTATAATTATTCTTGTATTAGTGCTGAACACTGTAACTGTATTTGTTGTATTTCTGTGAAATGTAGAAGTTCTCTGGGGGCGTTTCTGTCTGAGAAGGTGAGCTAATGCTATTAGAGCTTCACACACACAGTTATTAATATTAATAATAATGTATTCTAACAGCTGGGATGGCCTCTACATGAGGGAGATGATTATCACACACAGGAGAACATCCAGAAGATGTCCAGAGGAGACGCTCTGTCAGACCAGGTCAGCTTCATCATGTGGAACATCTGGTTTACAACTAGTTTAGAACTAGTTTAGAACTGGTTTAGAACTGGTTTACAACTAGTTTACAACTAGTTTAGAACTAGTTTTAGAACTGGTTTAGAACTGGTTTACAACTAGTTTACAACTAGTTTAACTAGTTAGAACTAGTTTAGAACTGGTTTAGAACTGGTTTACAACTAGTTTACAACTAGTTTAGAACTAGTTTAGAACTGGTTTAGAACTGGTTTACAACTAGTTTACAACTAGTTTAGAACTGGTTTAGAACTGGTTTAGAACTGGTGTACAACTAGGTTACAACTAGTTTACAACTAGTTTAGAACTAGTTTAGAACTGGTTTAGAACTGGGTTAACAACTAGTTTTGACAACTGGTTTACAACTAGGTTTACAACTAGTTAGAACTGGTTAGAACTGGTTTACAACTAGTTTAGAACTGGTTTACAACTGTTTAGAACTAGTTTAAGAACTAGGTTTACGAACTAGGTTTAGAACTAGGTTTAGAAACTAGTTTCGAACTGGTTAGAACTAGGTTAGAAACTCAACTGGTTTACAACTAGTTTAGAACTAGGTTTAGAACTATTTTTAGAACTGGTTTACACAACTGGTTTACTGGTTACAACTAGGTTTAGACTAGTTTAGGAACTAGGTTTAAGACAACTGGTTTACAACTGGTTTAGAACTAGTTTAGACTCTGGTTTAGAACTGGTTTAGAACTGGTTTACAACTGGTTTCAGAACTAGTTAGAACTAGGTTTAGACCTGGTTTAGAACTGGTTTAGAACTGGTTAGAACTGGTTTAGAACTAGTTTAGAACTGGTTTAGAACTAGTTAGAACTGGTTTAGAACTAGTTTAGAACTGGTTTAGAACTGGTTTAGAACTGGTTTAGAACTAGTTTAGAACTGGTTTAGAACTAGTTTAGAACTGGTTTAGAACTAGTTTAGAACTGGTTTAGAACTAGTTTAGAACTGGTTTAGAACTAGTTTAGAACTGGTTTAAAACTAGTTTAGAACCATAGAACACATGCAGCAGATCAAAGTCATTCATTCTTGAGTTAAATACATGTTTTCAAGACTTTAGACTGAGAAAAAGAGCAAATTCAACATTATTACATGTGCAATTGACCACGTCATTTGACTTTATTAGCAAACATTCCATTTTTGTCACCAAATCATATTTTTAGTTCGTTGTCAAAATTTTAACTTCAATCTCAACATTAATATTTACTCTTGATTTGCCCATAATAATTTTCGCCATCAAAATTGTCCCTATTCCTCCTCCGTAGCACATACATGGAATATTAAGCTAGTTTATCGTACATTACAGTAATGTACGGTAATAATATTAATACCGTAATATTAATGGTGTAAAGTCCCATTTTCTCTTATTTCTGAATCAAAGTTCCACCTTTGTTCAACTAGAACATTTTTATCAAGATCATTTCTACCATCATTTTTTGTGTTATTTTGTTATTTTTTTGTTCTTTTATTATTCAGTATATTTTTCTCTTATTTTGTGTTTTTGTTGTTTCGTGAGTTGTTGGTGAAATTTAGTGTGATTATCATTTTTAACTAAAAATAAACACAAAATGTTTTTAATGTTTTTAATGTTTTTATTTCTTCATTTTCCACTTTCTTTCTCTAGTACCCCCTGTAGTGTCATTGCATAACCCTAGGGGTACACGTACCCCCATTTGAGAACCACTGCATGACGCTATTCTAAAGATCCCCAATGTAATGAACGATTAACGACTGATCGTATTCTCGTCTCTTTAGGATCGAATCCCGTGGCTTCTCAAACTCCATCAGCTCCTTCAGAGGTGACGTCATTCTTTCTAAACTCATTAAACAAAGTCACAGATGATATTTGTGGAAATGACGTCAACGTCCAGATTTTTAGCAGAAACAGTTAAAATGAGGATGAAATGCTGAGGAAAGATGAAACATATCAAAGATGATTTCCTAAATTGGAGCGAGGAGAAGAAGTTTGGAGGGAAAGTGTGTCACTTACGTCTCCTGCAGTCACATCAATGGCTTCCTTTGATCTTTGATGTTAGGGAGCTGTGTGCTGGTTCCAACGCCCTGATGACGTGCTCTGCTCTGAAACACCACTACAGACGTGTCCTCCTCCACGGTTCCAGAGCTCTATCAGCTGATCCTCACCACGAGCTGCTGCTCTCTGCCTCTCCTGACGTCTACTTCCTGTTCCTGTCTGGAGACACTAGTCTGATCCAACAGAGGATGATGGAGAGGAAAGGACACTACATGAAGGCTCACATGCTGACCTCTCAGATCAAAGCTCTGGAGCCTCCACAGAGCGACGAGGACAATGTTTCTGCTGCTGGACGTCAGCAGGAGCATCAGTGACTTAGCTACAGACGTTCAGAAACACATCAAACAACTACAGCAACACAAATAATTCATAACAGCTTTGATTTATAGAGATAGAAACAATTATTCATTCACAAGGAAAAATTCTGATATTAAACAATACAATATATAAC